>NC_057796.1:158376293-158389441 GCF_018294505.1 Triticum aestivum | reverse complement strand
GGCGGCGGGCCGGGCGGGCCCCGCCTGGGTCTGGCGGGCCGGCGGCGTGGGGAGAGAGAGGAGGCGACGTGTCGCCACGGGATTGGACGGGGCGCGGCGGCGGACGTTGTCCGGCCGGAACGGACGCGTCCGGCGCGGCGCGGAGGAAGTTTCTAGGGTTAGACTGCGTTTGTAATACGGGATGTCCACATATTTATAGGTAGAGGGAGCTAGGAGGCTCCAAATGAGGTGCGGTTTTCGCCCACGCGATCGTGATCGAACGACCTAGAGCATGGAAGAGAGTTTGGTGGGTTTTGGGCTGGTTTTGGAGGGGGGTTTTGCTGGACACTCAAATGGACTTTGCGGATGCCCGGTTAACCGTTGGAGTACCAAACGACCTCCGAATGGAACGAAACTTGACCGGTAGTCTCCGGGTGGTATATTAAGACCACTTGACAAGCCTCGGTCCATTCCGAGAAAGTTTGACACACGCACATGAAAGAAAACAAGAGGGGTGCACCGGAGGAGATAGGAGCGCCGGATTGGAAAACGGACAACGGGGAAAATGCTCGGATGCATGAGACGAACACGTATGCAAATGTAATGCGCATGATGACATGATATGAAAATGCATGACATGACAAAATACAAAACGAAAGACAAAACCCGACAACGGAGGGAAAAACATATGACATAGCCGGAAATGGCAAGAGTCGGAGTTACAAATATGGCAAGTTACATGCGGGGTGTTACACAAGGGTTAGAAGACAGCAAAGACACAGCGGCGGCGAGCAAAGGAGAAAGCTTGGGAAGGAAGGAGAAGGGGATGGCGGTTCCGAGATTGAAGAAGATGCAGGGGGTAAATGAGCAGCGCGCCCGCAGTTATTCCTTTTTAGGGGAAGGCGCGGGCCGCCTCTTTTCCCATTAACTGCGATCCCTGTTCAAGAATTCATCCGATTAACTAGTTAACTTGTCGATTAATCCCTACTCGTAGGGTCACCGAGTAGCCGATAAACTGAAAAATTGTTTGATTAATTAATTAAATGGCCGATTAACTTGCCGATTAGCCGATTAATCTCTTACTCGCGAGCCAACTGAGCAGCTACTAGTTAATGATTTCCTCAACAATGACTGCGATGTGATGCATGCGTGCGGGAACCTCCCCACGCATGACCCCCACGTCACGCACGACCCTCCACGTCACGCGTTCAACGCGGGTCGTGGGGAAGCGCAGCAGACGAAAAGTTACTGCGGTAGAATCCGCCCCACCTGCCCGCGCACCGTTTTGGGCTTGGCCCAACAACACGCCGCGCTTATGTGTGGCCCAGACCCAGGGGCTCCTGTCGGTGTACAAAAGTAGGGGCTCTCCTTTTGACCCCTTTACTTGTGCACGGGCAGTCAGAGCCGCGCACCGCAGCCACACTTAGCAGGGCAGAGGAGGGAGGCCGGGGAGAAGCCGGAGCACAAGACGGTCAAGGCAACGCCAAGACCAGAAACACCAAAGAGCAAGAGGGTGAGGTGGACTCCCCTGGCAAGGCCCTTGCCGGGGCGGCCTCCGCGGCCCCGGCAAGAGCCTTGAGTTTCTGGCGCCGTTGCCGGGGAGGTGAGTGCTTGAAGGTATATCTTTAGATCTTGCAGTCGAATCTTTTTGTTTCTTGTTTTGTCACTAGTTTAGTTTATAAAAGAAAATTAAAAAAATTGAATTGAGTTTACCTCATACGCTTCATCTTTTTAATATTTTTCGTGAGTATGATGGAAAGGAAAATTGTGCCAAAGTGTTAGAAGAAGAATGCATTAAAATGTTTGGCACTAAATCTTTGAATGATGAGCATGATTGCAATGTTGTTAGTATGACCTCCTTGAATATCCATAGTACTAATGATGATTGCACTAGTTATGATGAAAATATCTCCTATAAACATGTCAATTTTTGTGGAGTACATTGGGTTTGCAAGTACACACCAAATAGGGAAGATAGATATTGCAAGAGGCATAAGTACTTAGAAACTAAATTGTTGCAAGAAAGGCTAGATGTTTGTGCTGAAAAATCAAATTTTCTTGGCCATACTTGTGAACTTTGCAATGAACGTGGTCATTTAACTATCCGATGCAAATTGTTTCATGATCTAATCGTGTCCAAAAATTGTGATGACTTGATTTCCCTTGCACATTATAATGAACTTAGTTTGCTTATGGGCTACGAAGAAATGAAACGTATGACTAATTATCTTCCAGAATTTGCCCGTCATAAACTTCTTGAATTTGATCTAGAGGAAATTTATATGTATTGTGCAGTGAATTGCATTGAAAATCCTTATATTGCCAATTACATAAAGAAAATAAAACAAATAGAAGATGAAGAGAATGCTAACGAAAGGGAAGAGACTTCCCAATATTCTCCTATTATTTCTTATGATGAATCAGGTAACGAGGAGGAGCCTTCTATTCAACCAATCTCATTAATGAGGAGCTCCAAAAAGAGGATTGAACCCACACATGAGGTGAAGAAGAAGAAAAGAAAAAGGAAGAGAGGTAAAAATATATCTCTCCCAAATAATGTTGCTCCTATTATTGTTGTGCCCCATGAAAATGAATCAAAAATAATTGTGGAAGATGATGCACTTGATGATGATCTCATTATGCCTATTGCTTGTTGTGATGATTATGATTGGGAAGATAATGACACTTCTTATGATCTTGAAAATCTTTTTGGCACTTGCTTGGAAGAATATGATAATTGCTATACTATTGGTGCTATCCATACTATTAATAATGAGAGTGATTATGCTTATGATACTAAAAGGCCCAAGCTTGGGGATGCTATGTTTGATGAAGATGATGTTTTTGAGAATATATTTGCTGCAATTAATGTTTGTCCCAAGCTTGGGGATGCTACGTTTAATGAAGATGATATTTTTAGTCTCCCAAGTTTTGATATGCAAATTTATAATGATGATAGCATGCCTCCTACTTATGATGATTATATTGATGAAAGTGGGTTTGGAAGAGAGTCAACTTTAGGAAGTAATGATCCCAGTATTTTGGAGGATGTTGAATCTTATTATGATAAATATGAAAGTGGATTTGGAGAGGTCATAACTTTATTTAGTGATGATTCCACTATGTTGGAAAAGGTTTCAATCGATTATGATGAGAACAAAGTTGCTACTTATGATGATTATTGTGATGAAACTTATGCTATAAAAAGTAGTGATGATTATATTTATAAAACTTGTCATGATTATGATTACCCTTTTTCTGAACATTAATCTTTTAATGCGGAAACAATTTATAGTATGCAAGTCTCTTATGAAACTCCCACTATTCTGAATGAGAAGAATTTTGCTTATGTGGAGAGTAGTAAAAATTCTATGCTTGTAGATCATGAATAGAATGATTTAGGTGCTGGTTATATGGTTGAATTCATTCAAGATGCTACTGAAAATTATTATGAGGGAGGAATATATGCTTGTAGGAGTTGCAATAATATCAAGTTTCCTCTCTATGTGTTGAAAATCATGAAGTTATGCTTGTTTTGCCTTCCTATGCTAGTTGATTATTGTTCCCATAAATTGTTTTCTCACAAAACCCCTATGCATAGGAAGTGGGTTAGACTTAAATGTTCTAGTCATATTCTTCATGATGCTCTCTTTATGTTTCAATTCTTATCTTTTATGTGAGCATCATTGAAATCATCATGCCTAGCTAGGGGCGTTAAACATTAGCGCTTGTTGGGAGGCAACCCAATTTTATTTTAGTTCTTGCTTTTTGGTTCTGTTTAGTAATAAATAATCCATATAGCTTCTGTTTAGATGTGGTTTTGTGTTTTAATTAGTGTTTGTGACATGTAGAACCTTTGGGAAGACTTGGGTGAAGCCTTTATGATCATGCTGTAAAAAACAGAAACTTTAGCGCTCACGAGATTAGCTTCAACTTTTTACTGGAGTGTGATATTTAGTTTATTATTTTTGCAGATGATTAATAGACAAATTACTAAGGTCCACCAATTTAACTTAGAATTTTTGGAGTTACAGAAGTATACTTTTGATACAGATTACTACAGACTGTTCTGTTTTTGACAGATTCTGTTTTCTATGTGTTGTTTGCTTATTTTGATGACTCTATGGCTAGTAAAATAGTTTATAAACCATAGAGAAGTTGGAATACAGTAGGTTTAAGACCAATATAAATAAATAATGAGTTCATTACAGTACCATGGAGTGGTGTTTTGTTTTATTTCGCTAACGGAGCTCACGAGATCTTCTGTTAAGTTTTGTGTTGCGAAGTTTTCAAGTTTTGGGTAAAGATTCGATGGACTATGGAATAAGGAGTGGCAAGAGCCTAAGATTGGGGATGCCCAAGGCACCCCAAGGTAATATTCAAGGACAACCAAAAGCCTAAGCTTTGGGATGCCCCGGATGGCATCCCCTCTTTCGTCTTCATTCATCGGTAACTTTACTTGGAGCTATATTTTTATTCACCACATGATATGTGTTTTGCTTGGAGCGTCATTTCATTTTATTTTGTTTTGCTTGTTGTTTGAATAAAGTATCAAGATCTGAAATTCTTAAAATGGGAGAGTCTTCACATAGTTGCATAATTATTCGAGTATTCATTGATCTTCACTTATATCCTATGAGTAAATGGTTGAATGATTTGAATGTCATAAATCTGAAATTATATATGTTTCATATGCCTTTCCCATGGGGAGTAATGCCTTCACATATAAGAAGTAGCGGTGGTAAATCTATTGAAGGTTAGCAAACATTGTATTGGTCACTTGAACAATTCATGAAAGAATATTGAAGGAAGAGAGATTTCACATATAATACTATCTTGGACATCTTCTATGATTGTGAGCCCCATTAATTATTTTCAAACCTGAGCAAATTAGTTGAAGTTGGACAAGGAAGACAACATAATGAGTTATGCTTTGGTATATTTGTATATAAGTCATATTGTTTTGGATCCTCTAACATGTGGTGCTTGCTATTTAGAATCCTTTGCTAGCCAAAATATTTGTACTAAGCGGGAATACTGCTTGTGCATCCAAACTCCTTGAACCAAGTTTCTTCAATGAGTGTCCACCATATCTACCTATATGCGGTATTTACATGCCGTTCCAAGTAAATTTGCATGTGCCAAACTCTAAACCTTCGAAGAATAATCTGTTTTGTATGCCCGAAACGCTCATGTAGCGACTACGGGTTAGCAGTATCTTCCATGTTAGGTGGGTTATTCTCACGATGAGTGGACTCCGCTCATCATTCACGAGAAAATGGTTGGTAACTGGGATGCCCAGTCCCATGATCAAAAGATCAAAATCAAATCAAAAATAATTGCAAACAAAACTCCGCCAGGTTTGATGTTAGTTGGAGGCACCCGTTGTTTCGGGCAAGCCATGGATTGATGATTGTTGGTGGAGGGGGAGTAAAAATCTTTACCTTTCTGTTTGGGAACCGCCTATAATGTATGTAGTATGGAAGATATTGGGAACTCTTGGTCGTTATGTTGACAATGAAAGCATATCTCTCAAAATTATTTTCATCTCTGTTTTTGCTTCGAGCTCTGGCACCTCTGCAAATCCCTGCTTCCCTCTGCGAAGGGCCTATCTTTTACTTTTATGCAAGAGTCAGTAGTATTCCTTCTCATTCCAACCTACTCTTTAGTTGGCAAGCATCATATGATGGAAAGATCTAAGCATATATGGCCATTCAAATATATTTGATCATGAATTATTACTGTTGACATTACCCTTGAGGTAAAAGGTTGGGAGGCGAAACATTAAGCCCCTATCTTTCTCTGTGTTCAATGAATACTATTTGTTCTAAAAATATGCTTTGAGAGGTAGCAATCATGGAAGACTAAATGATAGTTGAGTATGTGAAGTTTGCTGAATCAAAGCTCTGACATAGACTCTTCCTGAAAATAAGATGAATTGCAATTGTTTGATGACTGAGAACATAGTTTGTTAGTTTTCAAGAAAGTTTATGATCTATACTTTAACATGTGAATAGTTTGTTACTTGATCATGCAAAGTTCTATGAGTTGAGCTATTGTTATGACATATAATGATGCTAGAAAAGGTGATTGAAATTATCATTGATCAAACTTATGCACCTGCTAGCATTCACACTTCATATCAAATCTGAACATTCATGACACAATGAGAAGAATTATATTGAAATTATGCCAAGTAGCACTCCGCATCAAAAATTCTGATTTTATCATTTACCTACTCGAGGACGAGCAGGAATTAAGCTTGGGGATGCTGATACGTCTCCAACGTATCTATAATTTATGAAGTATTCATGCTATTATATTATCCATCTTGGATGTTTTATGGGCTTTACTATGCACTTCTATATTATTTTTGGGACTAACCTATTGACCCAGAGCCCAGTGCCAGTTCCTGTTTTTCCCTTGTTTCAGTGTTTCGAAGAAAAGGAATATCAAACGGAGTGGAAACGGAATGAAACCTTCTGCAGAAGTTATTTTTGGAAGGAAAGCAACCCTGGAGACTTGGAGTGCACGTCAGGAAAGCAACGAGGGAGGCACGAGGCAGGGGGGCGCACCCACCCCCCCTGGGCGCGCCCTCCACCCTCGTGGGCCCCTCATGGCTCCCCTGTCGTATTTCTTCCGCCTATATGTATATCCATATACCCTAAAACGATCGGGGAACAGAATAGGTCGGGAGTTCCGCCGCCGCAAGCCTCTGTAGCCACCAAAAACCAATCGGGACCCTGTTCCGGCACCCTGCCGGAGGGAGGAACCCTCACCGGTGGCCATCTTCATCATCCCGGCGCTCTCCATGACGAGGAGGGAGTAGTTCACCCTCGGGGCTGAGGGTATGTACCAGTAGCTATGTGTTTGATCTCTCTCTCTCTCGTGTTCTTGAGGTGGTACGATCTTGATGTATCGCGAGCTTTGATATTATAGTTGGAACTTATGTTGCTTCTCCCCCTCTACTCTCTTGTAATGGATTGAGTTTTCTCTTTGAAGTAATCTTATTGAATCGAGTCTTTAATGATTTGAGAACACTTGATGTATGTCTTGCCGTGCGTATCTATGGTGACAATGGGATATCACGTGATTCACTTGATGTATGTTTTGGTGATCAACTTGCGGGTTCCGCTCATGAACCTATGCATAGGGTTTGGCACACGTTTTTGTCTTGATTCTCCGGTAGAAACTTTGGGGCACTCTTTGAGGTTCTATGTGTTGGTTGAATAGATGAATCTGAGATTGTGTGATGCATATCGTATAATCATACCCACGGATACTTGAGGTGACATTGGAGTATCTAGGTGACATTAGGGTTTTGGTTGATTTGTGTCTTAAGGTGTTATTCTAGTACGAACTCTAGGGCTGTTTGTGACACTTATAGGAATAGCCCAACAGATTGATTGGAAAGAATAACTTTGAGGTGGTTTCGTACCCTACCATAATCTCTTCGTTTGTTCTCCGCTATTAGTGACTTTGGAGTGACTCTTTGTTGCATGTTGAGGGATAGTTATATGATCCAATTATGTTATTATTGTTGAGAGAACTTGCACTAGTGAAAGTATGAACCCTAGGCCTTGTTTCCTAGTATTGCAATACCGTTTACGCTCATTTTTATCATTAGTTACCTTGCTGTTTTTATATTTTCAGATTACAAATACCTATATCTATCATCCATATTGCACTTGTATCACCATCTCTTCGCCGAACTAGTGCACCTATACAATTTACCATTGTATTGGGTGTGTTGGGAACACAAGAGACTCTTTTTTATTTGGTTGCAGGGTTGTTTGAGAGAGACCATCTTCATCCTACGCCTCCCACGGATTGATAAACCTTAGGTCATCCACTTGAGGGAAACTTGCTACTGTCCTACAAACCTCTGCACTTGGAAGCCCAACAACGTCTACAAGAAGAAGGTTATGTAGTAGACATCACCTTGCCGGGGCAACTTGCCCAGTACCAGTAGAGCGAGCCACCCTCGAGCCCAAGAGTTCCAAACGCCGCCAACGACTACGTTGGAACCAAGGCTCGGGAGGCACCCCCGTGGTGGCATGCAGATCTTTGTCAAGATCATAAACACACAAGATCAGATGAGGACCAGAAGACGGCGACCCTCGGCGGGATCCTAGCTGAGGAGATCCATAAGACCCCTGGCAAGCGCCTTTCCAGGGACAACTGCGACGCCACGGCAAGACCTTTGCCGGGCCCCTGAGAGGCCCTTGTCGAGGGCGCCAGCAGGGCCACTGCCAGACTCGCACCAGCCAAGGCTCCGCCACCATTCGCATGCAGTTGCCAGCCCAACCAGCTGGGCAGGCACCTGCGTGGCAACACGCAGCTTCCAGACCGACTCAGCAAGCACCTGCGTGGTGGCATGCAGATCTTCGTGAAGACCCTGCCACCGTGCCACCTCAGCAGCCTCCCTGCCTACATGGCACCGCACTCATCGCTGGCTTGGGCGCATGTCGAAGCGAGACGGAGCGGCGACGGACGGGACGGGCCTCGTTCACGTCCCCGATAAAGCTAATGGACACCTAAGTAGCACATTTAATGTGCTTTGTCCCGTAATGCAGGGCGATAAGCTCGCGCACTATACGCCTTTCCACCTCCTGTGTGCCATCGTGGCAACCCCTTTTTGACTATAAAAGGAGGCCCGAGGCATACTAGAGAGGGATTCGGCTCTTTGGAAGTACGCAACGACCGTAGCTAGTTCGAAAGCTCAAGAACACTCAATACATCCACCAAAGCAGGACTAGGGTATTACGCATCCTCGCGGCCCGAAACTGGGTAAACGATCTTTGTGCTGGCTCCTGGATCTGCTCTTCTCACAACCCCGTGCCCGCCGACCGTAGAAGGGATTCCAGTGATCCCATAGGTGTCATTCCCACTGACAGTTTTTATCGACACCTCTCTCTTAAAGCATGTGGACATGTTTTTCGGTTTCGGTTTTCGCTTGAGGACAAGCGAGGTCTAAGCTTGGGGGAGTTGATACGTCCATTTTGCATCATGTTTTCTTACTATTATTTATAATGTTTTTATCCATAATAATGCTTTTTGGAGTAATTCTAATGCATTTTCTCTCCTAATTTACAAGGTACACACCAAGAGGGAGAATTCTGGAAGCTGGAAATCTTGACCTGAAAAAGCTACGTCAGGCCACCTATTTTGCACATCTCCAAATGAGTTAAAAGTCCACGAGGATTTTTTATGGAATATTTAAGAAATACCGGAGCCAGTAAACACCAGAGGGGGGCACCAGGTGGGCACAACCCACCTGGGCGCGCCAGGCCCCCCTGGCGCACCCCGGTGGGTTGTGGCCTCCTCGGCCCACCTCCGGTGCCCATCTTTTGGTATATAAGTCATTTTGACCTAGAAAAAATAAGGAGGGGGCTTTCGGGACGAAGCGCCGCAGTCTCGAGGCGGAACTTGGGCAAGAGCACTTTTGCCCTCCGGTGGAGCGATTCTGCTGGGGGAACTTCCCTCCCGGAGGGGGAAATCGTCGTCATCATCATCACCAACAACTCTCCCATCTTGGGGAGGGAAATCTCCAGCAACATATTCACCAACACCATCTGCTCTCAAACCCTAGTTCATCTCTTGTATTCAATTTTGTTACCGGAACTATAGATTGGTGCTAGGGGGTGACTAGTAGTGTTGATTACACCTTGTAGTTGATTACTATATGGTTTATTTGGTGGAAGATCATACGTTCAGATCCATTATGCATATTAATACCCCTCTGATCATGAGCATGTTTATCATTTGTGAGTAGTTACTTTTGTTCTGGAGGTCACGGGAGAAATCATGTTGCAAGTAATCATGTGAACTTAATATGTGTTCGATATTTTGATGGTACGTATGTTGTGATTCCCTTAGTGGTGTCATGTGAACGTCGACTAAATGACACTTCACCATATTTGGGCCTAAGGGAATGCATTGTGGAGTAGTAAATAGATGGTGGGTTGCGAGAGTGACAGAAACTTAAACCCCAGTTTATGCACTATTCCGTAAGGGACCGATTGGATCCTAGAGTTTAATGCTATGGTTAGAATTTAATCTTAATACTTTTCCGTAGTTACGGATGCTTGCGGGAGGGTTAATCATAAGTAGGAGGGTTTTTCATGTAAGAACAACACCTAAGCACCGGTCCATCCACATATCAAATTATCAAAGTAGCGAACACAAATCAAACCAACATGATGAAAGTGACTAGATGAAATTCCCGTGTACCCTCAAGAACGCTTTGCTTATCATAAGAGACCGTTTTGGCCTGTCCTTTGCCTCAAAAGGATTGGGCTACCTTGCTGCATACTTGTTACAATTATCGTTACTTGCTCGTTACAAATTACCTTGCTATCAAACTACCCGCTACTTACAATTTCAGCACTTGCAGACATTACCTTACTGAAAACTACTTGCCATTTCCTTCTGCTCCTCATTGGGTTCGACACTCTTACTTATCGAAAAGAGCTACAATTGACCCCCTATACTTGTGGGTCATCACAATGATGTGGATTGGGTCCATGATCTGAGGATTATCCTCATTGCTGCACAGAAGAATTATGTCCTTGATGCACCGCTGGGTGATGGACCTATTGCAGGAGCAGATGCAGACGTTATGAACATTTGGCAAGCTCGGTATGATGACTACTTGATAGTTTCGTGCGCCATGCTTTACGGCATAGAACCGGGACTTCAAAAACATTTTGAACGCCATGGAGCATATAAGATGTTCCAAGAGCTGAAATTGGTATTTCAGACTCATGCCCGAGTCGAGAGGTATGAGACCTATGACAAGCACTTTGCCTACAAGATGGAGGAGAATAGCTCAACCAATGAGTATGTGCTCAGAATGTCTGAGTACTACAATCGCTTGAATCAAGTGAGAGTTAATCTTCCAGATAAGAAAGTGACTGACAGAGTTCTCTAGTCACTATCACCAAGTTACTGGAACTTTGTGATTAACTATAATATGCAAGGTATGACGAAAACTATTCCCGAGATCTTCGATATGCTAAAATCGGCGAAGGTAGAAATCAAGAAAGAGCATCAAGTGTTGATGGTTAACAAGACCACTAGTTTCAAGAAAAGGGGCAAAGGAAAAGAAAAGGAACTTCAAGAAAAAATGCCAAGCAAGTTGCCACTCCCGTGAAGAAACCCAATGTAGCGACCAGACCTCAAACAGTCTGATCTCTGTGCATCAGTGTCATCCCTGGATCGGTAATGCTGACACGCACAGTACTTGAAGGATTTATAATAGAGTAGCAATCACACACTTATTACATCGAATTTCTCAAAAGAGAACTTATTACAATAAATATGGCTTAAGGCCATCTAATACGATAACAGCGGAAGGCTTGGAAGATAAAGTGAGTCCATCAACTCTAACGGCATCACTGAGTGAAAGACCACGACCTAAGGCTCCTTACTCGTCGTCTGAAAAGTCTGCAACATGATACGTTGCAGCCCGAAAATGGGTCAGCACATGGAATATGCTGGCAATGTAACACAAGAGAGTAATGAACAGAATATAGCTATCACTATATGCATATATGGCTGGTGGAGGCTGTATGGTTAATATGTTTTTGCGAAAAGCCAATTTTTCCCTACAACAAAGGAATAAATTTTATTTAACTACAAAGTTGGTTGAAAACATTGAGAATGGTAAACCCCATCTCAATCCCAATTAAAAGTAATTAATAACCCAATCAAATTTATATTAAGAGTGATGAGATCCACATGATAATCCAAGAACTAGATACTCAAGATGTCCATAACCGGGGACACGGCTAACCATGATTAGTTTGTACACTCTGCAGAGGTTTGTGCACTTTTCCCCACAAGACTCAATCTCCACCGTTTGATTTCCCGCACTACATGATGTTTGAGAAACGGATGACCGAGACACAGTCTTTCCGAAGAGGTCCCCTTAACCGATAGATAGGCCTATACACCTACAATCCCCTACATCTGCTAGCCCATCATGGAAAGGTTTTCCACAACTTAATCAACTATGTCAAAGCCCATAATGGCATGTGGCTGCACACGGAAGTTTCTAGCCTAAATAATCTTATGATCCCTTTGAGCCTGGGTGGCAGTCCATAGGAGAATCACACGGTACCCCCGGATTTCCAAAAATACAGGCAACACTAGATTCCCCAGGTGCCTCAATCCACCCAGATGTGTATTAAAGTTGCCACCTTAAGTTGAACCATTAAATAACAATCTCACATCTGTCATGAATACACTCAAACCCAATCCACGTCTATGAGCATAGCATAGCAATATAAGCAACGTAGAAGTAACTCCCATAGGTTTGATAATAATAGGTGAATAGGTACTATCTCATCTACTTCCCAAACCCACAATTTAATCAGATCCTAACCATGCAAATGTTTGAGGATTGATCTAATGCAATAAAACTGGGTAGTAAAAAGGTATGATCAAAGTGTTACTTGCCTTGCTGATGATCCGTGAAACCTATAGACTCGTAGTAGCACGCTTCGCACTCCGGGTACTCTATCGCAAACAAACAAGCATACAATAAGCAATCAAACAAGGGGCACGGGTAAAGCTCAAATAAGAGATCTAACCAGAAAGTATAACTTAAGAACTCCGGTTTGCAAAAAGAATCAAATCAAACGAAGCAACAAAACTCAAATTGCGAAAGAAACAAGCTCTGTTTACTATTCTGAACTAAAGTCAAATTTTACAGTAGCAAAAACTTGTTTAAGTTGATTAAACAGAAAGAGGGCTTCGAGACGAAACTCTAGGCGCTTGAATCGCCTGATTCCGATAAACGAGCGAAAAGATAAACTAAAACGAAAATCGGATCAGAAATCGCGATCGAAAATAATCGCGGAAAAACCTGAGAAAAAAGAAAAACTGACGAACAGGCTAACGAACGAACGTTCGCTGTCTGCGGCTAAACGGTGAAAACCATTCATTAAAACGAACTAACGAACGGGCGTTCGCTAAATTGCTAAATCGAAAAAAAACCGGTCTAAATAAAAAACGCATCTAAGGTTTTGAAAAAAAAACCAATCGGTTTTCTCGCGAAAACCGAGGCGGCGGCGGCTACCTCCGGCGAAGTCCGGCGAGACGACGGCGGCGGCGAGCGGCTCCGGCGGCGGGGTCGGGCGACGGCGGGTGGCGGCTCCGGCGAC
>NC_057796.1:158337640-158375905 GCF_018294505.1 Triticum aestivum | reverse complement strand
GTCAGCGGCGGCAGCTAGGGTTTCGGCGGCGGCGGGCTGATGGGCTGCGGGGCTCGCCTCGACGGCTTATAAAGCCTCCCCCGGGCGGAGGCCCGGGCGGATATGGCCCAAAGTCGGTTTCCTTTTTTTTTAAATTATTCTGCACAGAAAAACGAATAAAAGAAATACTAAACGGACTCCAAAAATCCTGAAATAAATTTTCCCCGTCCTCTAAAAATCTACCGGACAAGGTGAACATTGATTTGGGACTCTAATGCAATTTTGAAAAATACATATTTTTTCTAATTCAAATAAAATAGCGATAAAACTCCGAATAAAATTATTATTTGATTTTAATATTAAATCTCCAATCTTTCTTTATTTTGAGGAAGTCATTTTATCCTCTCTTTTTTATTTTTATAAAAATAAATATTCGAAGATAAAATAATTAAAATCAATGATCCTCTTTTCAAAATTCGAGAAAAACTCAAATATGAAAATAACGAAATCCTCAATTCTCTCCGTGGGTCCTTGAGTTGCGTAGAATTTCTAGGATCAAACCAAAATGCAATAAAATATGATATGCAATGATGATCTAATGTATAACATTACAAATTGAAAATTTGGGATGTTACATCCAAAGCTAGACCTAAGCCTGAAACTGAGTACTTCTACTGCAAAGGGAATGGTCACTGGAAGCGGAACTACCCCAAATACTTGGCGGATAAGAAGGATGTCAAAGTGAACAAAGGTATATTTGATATACATGTTATTGATGTGTACTTTACTAGTGTTCATAGTAACCCCAGGGTATTTGATACCGGTTCAGTTGCTAAGATTAGTAACTCGAAATAGGAATTGCAAAATGAACAGAACTAGTTAAGGGCGAGGTGACGATGTGTGTTGGAAGTGATTCCAAGGTTGATAAGATCACCATCGCACACTTCCTCTACCTTCGGGATTAGTGTTGGACCTAAATAAATGTTATTTGGTGTTTGCGTTGAGCATGAATATGATTGGATCATGTTTATTGCGATACGGTTATTCATTTAAGTCAGAGAATAATTGTTGTTCTGTTTACATGAATAAAACCTTCTATGGCCATACACCCAATGTAAATGGTTTATTGAATCTCGATCGTAGTGATACACATATTCATAACACTGATGCCAAAAGATGCAAAGTTGATAATGATAGTGCAACATATTTGTGGCACCGCTGTTTAGGTCATATTGGTGTAAAGCTTATGAAGAAACTCCATGCAGATGGGCTTTTGGAATCACTTTATTATGAATCATTTGATACTTGTGAACCATGCCTCATGGGCAAGATGACTAAAACTCCGTTCTCCGGAACAATGGAGCGAGCTAATGACTTATTGGAAATAATGCATACCGATGTATGCCGTCCAATGAGTGTTGAGGCTCGCCGCGGGTATCGTTATTTTCTGACCTTCACAGATGATTTGAGCAGATATGGGTATATCTACTTGATGAAACACAAGTCTGAGACATTTGAAAAGTTCAAAGAATTTCATAGTGAAGTGGAGAATCATCGTAACAAGAAAATAAAGTTTCCACAATCTGATCGCGGAGGCTATTTGAGTTACGAGTTTGGCCTTCATTTAAAACAATGTGGAATAGTTTCACAGTTCACGCCACCTAGAACACCATGGCATAATGGTGTGTCCGAACATCATAACCGTACTTTATTGGATATGGTGCGATATATGATGTCTCTTACTGATTTACCACTATCGTTTTGGGGTTATGCATTAGAGACAGCTGCATTCATGTTAAATAGGGCACCATCTAAATCCGTTGAGACGACACCGTATGAACTGTGGTTTGGCAAGAAACCTAAGCTGTCGTTTCTTAAAGTTTGGGTTTGTGATGCTTATGTGAAAAAGCTTCATCCTGATAAGCTCGAACCCAAATCGGAGAAGTGCGTCTTCACAGGATACCCAGAAGAAACTGTTGGGTACACTTTCTATCACAGATCCAAAGGCAAGATCTTTGTTGCTAAGAATGGATCCTTTCTAGAGGAGTTTCTCTCAAAGGAAGTGAGTGGGAGGAAAGTAGAACTTGATGAGGTAATTGTACCTTCTCTCGAATTGGAAAGTAGCTCATCACATAAAACCGTTCCCGTGATACCTGCACCAACTAGTGAGGAAGCTAATGATAATGATCATGAAACTTCGGATCAAGTTACTACCGAACCTTGTAGGTCAACCAGAGCACGTTCTGCACCAGAGTGGTACTGCAATCCTATTCTGGAAGTCATGTTACTAGACCATGAAGAACCTACAAACTATGAGGAAGCGATGATGAGCCCAGATTCCGATAAATGGCTTGAGGCCATGAAATCTGAGATATGATCCACGTATGAGAACAAAGTATGGACTTTGATTGACTTGCCCGATGATCGGCGCGCCCTTGATAATAAATGGATCTTCAAGAGGAAGACGGACGCTGGTAGTAGTGTTACTATCTACAAAGCTCGAATTGTGGCAAAAGGTTTTCGACAAGTTCAAGGTGTTGACTACGATGAGATTTTCTCACTCGTATTGATGCTTAAAGTCTGTCCGAATCATGTTAGCAATTGTCGCATTTTATGAAATCTGGCAAATGGATGTCAAAACTGCATTTCTTAATGGATGTATTAAAGAAGAGTTGTATATGATGCAACCAGAAGCTTTTCTCAATCCTAAAGGTGCTAACAAAGTGTGCAAGCTCCAGCGATCCATCTATGGACTGGTGCAAGCATCTCGGAGTCGGAATATATGCTTTTGATGAGTTGATCAAAGCATATAGTTTTATACAGACTTGTGGTGAAGCCTGTATTTACAAGAAAGTGAGTGGGAGCTCTCTAGCATTTTTGATATTATATGTGGATGACATATTATTGATCGGAAATGATATAGAATTTTTGGATAGCATAAAAGGACATCGGTCAAAATTATCCTTTGAGGACTAAGGAAATATTTCTCGGTAATGGAAGTGATAAATAGTTCACCGTAAAGAGTTATGTCGATGCAAGCTTTAACACCGATCTAGATGACTCTGAGTCTCAATCTGGATACATATTGAAAGTGGGAGCAATTAGCTAGAATAGCCCCATGCATAGCATTGTAGACATAGAAATTTGCAAAATACATACGGATCTGAATGTGGCAGACCCGTTGATTAAACTTCTCTCACGAGCAAAACATGATCACACCTTAGTACTATTTGGGTGTTAATCACATGGTGATGTGAACTGGATTATTGACTCTAGTAAACCCTTTGGGTGTTGGTCACATGGCGATGTGAACTATTGGTGTTAAATCACATGGCGATGTGAACTAGATTATTGACTCTAGTGCAAGTGGGAGACTGAAGGATATATGCCATAGAGGCAATAATAAAGTTGTTATTTTATATTTTCTTATATCATGATAAATGTTTATTATTCATGCTAGAATTATATTAACCGGAAACTTGATACATGTGTGTATACATAGACAAAACCACGTGTCCCTAGTAAGCCTCTACTAGACTAGCTCGTTAATCAAAGATGGTTAAGTTTCCTAACCATAGACATGTGCTGTCATTTGATGAATGGGATCACATCATTAGGAGAACGATGTGATGGACAAGACCCATCCATTAGCTTAGCATAATGATCGTTAAGTTTTATTGCTATTGCATTCTTCATGACTTATACCATGCCTTCCGGGGCATCCCCAAGCTTAGCCTTTTTGTTGTCCTTGAATTTTACCTTGGGGTGCCTTGGGCATCCCCAAGCTTAGGCTCTTGCCACTCCTTATTCCAAAATCCATCAAATCTTTACCCAAAAACTTGAAAACTTCACAACACAAAACTTAACAGAAAATCTCATGAGCTCCGTTAGTATAAGAAAACAAACCACCACTTTAAGGTACTGTAATGAACTCATTCTTTATTTATATTGTTGTTAAACCTACTGTATTCCAACTTCTCTATGGTTCATACTGAAGGAAATATGCCCTAGAGGCAATAATAAAGTTATTATTTATTTCCTTATTTCATGATAAATGTTTATTATTCATGATAGAATTGTATTAACCGGAAACTTAGTACATGTGTGAATACATAGACAAAACAAAGTGTCACTAGTATGCCTGTACTTGACTAGCTCGTTGAATCAAAGATGGTTAAGTTTCCTAGCCATAGACATGAGTTGTCATTTGATTAACGGGATCACATCATTAGAGAATGATGTGATTGACTTGACCCATTCCGTTAGCTTAGCACCTGATCGTTTAGTATGTTGCTATTGCTTTCTTCATGACTTATACATGTTCATATGACTATGAGATTATGCAACTCCCGAATACCGGAGGAACACTTTGTGTGCTACCAAACGTCACAACGTAACTGGGTGATTATAAAGGTGCTCTACAGGTGTCTCCGATGGTGTTTGTAGAGTTGGCATAGATCGAGATTAGGATTAGTCACTCCGATTGTCAGAGAGGTATCTCTGGGCCCTCTCGGTAATGCACATCACTATAAGCCTTGCAAGCAAAGTGACTAATGAGTTAGTTGCGGGATGATGCATTACGGAACGAGTAAAGAGACTTGCCGATAACGAGATTGAGCTAGGTATTGAGATACCGACGATCGAATCTCGGGCAAGTAGCATACCGATGACAAAGGGAACAATGTATGTTGTTATGCGGTTTGACCGATAAAGATCTTCGTAGAATATGTAGGAACCAATATGAGCATCCAGGTTCAGCTATTGGTTATTGACCGGAGACATGTCTCGGTCATGTCTACATAGTTCTCGAACCCGTAGGGTCCGCACGCTTAATGTTTGATGACGGTTATATTATGAGTTTATGTGTTTTGATGTACCGAAGATAGTTCGGAGTCCCGGATGTGATCACGGACATGACGAGGAGTCTCGAAATGGTCGAGACGTAAAGATCAATATATTGGACGACTATGTTCGGACACCGGGAGTGTTTCGGGAGGTTTCAGACATATACCGGAGTACCGGGGGGTTACCGGAACCCCCCGGGGAGTGTAATGGGCCTATTGGGCCTTAGTGGTGAAGAGGAGGGGCGGCCAGGGCAGGCGGTGCGCCCCCTCCCCCTCTAGTCCGAATTGGACAAGGAGGGGGGCGGCGCCCCCCTTTCCTTCCTCCTCTCTCCTTCCCTTCCCCCTTCTCCTACTCCTACTAGGAAAGAAGGAGTCCTACTCCCACCGGGAGTAGGACTCCCCCCTTGGCATGCCCTCTTCCTTGGCCGGCCGCCTCCCCCTAGCTCCTTTATATACGGGGGCAGGGGGCACCCCAAGACACAACAATTGATCATTGATCTCTTAGCCGTGTGCGGTGCCCCCCTCCACCATAATCCACCTCGGTCATATCGTAGCGGTGCTTAGGCGAAGCCCTGCGTCAGTAACTTCATCAACACCGTCGCCACTCCGTCGTGCTGACGAAGCTCTTCCCCGAAGCTCTACTGGATCGTGAGTTCACGGGACGTCACCGAGCTGAACGTGTGCTGAACGCGGAGGTGTCGTACGTTCGGTACTGAGGATCGGTTGATCGTGAAGATGTACGACTACATCAACCGCGTTGTCATAATGCTTCTGTTTACGGTCTACGAGGGTACATGGACGACACTCTCCCATCTCGTTGCTATGCATCACCATGATCTTGCGTGTGCGTAGGATTTTTTTTGAAATTACTACGTTCCCCAACAGTGGCATCCGAGCCAGGTTTATGCGTAGATGTTATATGCACGAGTAGAACACAAGTGAGCTGTGGGCGATACAAGTCATACTGCTTACCAGCATGTCATACTTTGATTCGGCGGTATTGTTGGATGAAGCGGCCCGGACCAACATTACGCGTACGCTTACGCGAGACTGGTTCTACCGACGTGCTTTGCACACAGGTGGCTGGCGGTTGTCAGTTTATCCAACTTTAGTTCAACCGAGTTGACTATGCCCGGTCCTTGAGAAGGTTAAAATAGCACTAACTTGACAAACTATCCTTGTGGTTTTGATGCGTAGGTAAGAACGGTTCTTGCTCAGCCCGTAGCAGCCGCATAAAACTTGAAACAACAAAGTAGAGGACGTCTAACTTGTTTTTTAGGGCATGTTGTGATGTGATATGGTCAAGACATGATGCTATATTTTATTGTATGAGATGATCATGTTTTGTAACAGAGTTATCGGCAACTGGCAGGAGCCATATGGTTGTTGCTTTATTGTATGCAATGCAATCGCCCTGTAATTGCTTTACTTTATCACTAAGCAGTAGCGATAGCCGTAGAAGCAATAGTTGACGAGACGACAACCATGCTATGATGGAGATCAAGGTGTCGCGCCGGTGATGATGGTGATCATGACGGTGCTTTGGAGATGGAGATCAAAGGCCCAAGATGATGATGTCCATATCATATCACTTATATTGATTGCATGTGATGTTTATCTTTTATGCATCTTATTTTGCTTAGTATGGCGATAGCATTATAAGATGATCTCTCACTAAATTTCAAGGTACAAGTGTTCTCCTTGGGTATGCCCCGTTGCCAAAGTTCGTCGTGCCGAGACACCACGTGATGATCGGGTGTGATAAGCTCTACGTTCACATACAACGGGTGCAAGACAGTTTTGCACACGCAGAAATACTCGGGTTAAACTTGACGAGCCTAGCATATGCAGATATGGCCTCGGAACACTGGAGACCGAAAGGTCGAGCATGAATCATATAGTAGATATGATCAACATAGTGATGTTCACCATTGAAAACTACTCCATCTCACGTGATGATCGGACATGGTTTAGTTGATTTGGATCACGTGATCATTTAGATGACTAGAGGGATGTCTATCTAAGTGGGAGTTCTGAAGTAATATGATTAATTGAACTGTAAATTTATCATGAGCTTAGTCCTGGTAGTATTAGCATATCTATGTTGTAGATCAATAGCTCGCATTTAGCTCCCCTGTTTTATTTTTGATATGTTCCTAGAGAAAACTAAGTTGAAAGATGTTAGTAGCAATGATGCTGATTGGATCCGTGATCTGAGGATTATCCTCATTGCTGCACAGAAGAATTATGTCCTTGATGCACCGCTAGGTGACAGACCGATTGCAGGAGCAGATGCAGACGTTATGAATGTTTGGCAAGCTCGATATGATGAACTACTTGATAGTTTAGTGCACCATGCTTTACGGCTTAGAATCGGGGCTTCAAAGACGTTTTGAACGCCACGGAGCATATGAGATGTTCCAAGAGTTGAAATTAGTATTTCAGACTCATGCCCATGTCGAAAGGTATGAGACCTTTGACAAGCACTTTGCCTACAAGATGGAGGAGAATTGCTCAGCTAGTGAGCATGTGCTCAGAATGTCTGAGTACTACAATCACTTGAATAAAGTGGGAGTTAATCTTCCAGATAAGATAGTGATTGACAGAGTTCTCTAGTCACTATCACCAAGTTACTAGAACTTCGTGATGAACTATAATATCCAAGGGATAACGGAAACGATTCCCAAGCTCTTCGTGATGCTGAAATCAATGAAGGTAGAAATCAAGAAAAGCATCAAGTGTTGATGGTTGACAAAACCACTAGATTCAAGAAAAGGGCAAAGGGAAGAAGGGGAACTTCAAGAAGAACGACAAGCAAGTTGCTGCTCAAGTGAAGAAACCCAAGTCTGGACCTAAGCCTGAGACTAAGTGCTTCTACTGCAAAGGGACTGGTCACTGGAAGCAGAACTGCCCCAAGTATTTGGCGGATAAGAAGGATGGCAAAGTGAACAAAGGTATATTTGATATACATGTTATTGATGTGTACTTTACTAGTGTTTATAGCAACCCCTCAGTATTTGATACTAGTTCAGTTGCTAAGATTAGTAACTCAAAACGGGAGTTGCAGAATGAACAGAGACTAGTTAAAGGGTGAAGTGACGATGTGTGTTGGAAGTGGTTCCAAGATTGATATGATCATCATCGCACACTCCCTATACTTTTGGGATTAGTGTTGAATCTAAATAAATGTTATTTGGTGTTTGCGTTAAGCATGAATATGATTTGATCATGTGTATTGCAATGCGGTTATTCATTTAAAGTCAGAGAATAATTGTTGTTCTGTTTACATGAATAAAACCTTCAATGGTCATACACCCAAGGTGAATGCTTTATTGAATCTTGATCGTAGTAATACACATATTCATAATATTGAAGCCAAAAAATGCAAAGTTAATAATGATAGTGCAACTTATTTGTGGCACTGCCGTTTAGGTCATATTGGTGTAAAGCGCATGAAGAAAATCCATGCTGATGGGCTTTTGGAATCACTTGATTATGAATCAGTTGATGCTTGCGAACCATGCCTCATGGGCAAGATGACTAAGACTCCATTCTCCGGAATAATGGAGCGAGCAACAGACTTGTTGGAAATAATACATACTGGTGTATGTAGTACGATGAGTGTTGAGGTTCACGACGGGTATCATTATTTTCTGACCTTCACAGATGATTTAAGCAGATATGGGTATATCTACTTAATGAAACATAAGTCTGAAACATTTGAAAAGTTCAAAGAATTTCAGAGTGAAGTGGAAAATCATCGTGACAAGAAAATAAAGTTTCTACGATCTGATCGCGGAGGTGAATATTTGAGTTACAAGTTTGGTCTTCATTTAAAACAATGTGGAATAATCTCACAACTCACGCCACCTGGAACGCCACAGTGTAATGGTGTGTCCGAACATCGTGACCATACTTTATTAGATATGGTGCGATCTATGATGTCTCTTACTGATTTACCACTATCGTTTTGGGGATATGCATTAGAGACAGCTGCATTCACATTAAATAGGGCACCATCTAATCCGTTGAGATGACACCGTATGACTTGTGGTTTAGCAAGAAACCTAAGCTGTCATTTCTTAAAGTTTGGGATTGGGATGCTTATGTGAAAAAGTTTCAACCTGATAAGCTCGAACCCAAATCGGAGAAATGCGTCTTTATTGGATACCCAAAGGAAACTGTTGGGTACACCTTCTATCACATATCCGAAGGCAAGACATTCGTTGCTAAGAATGGATCCTTTCTAGAGAAGTAGTTTCTCTCGAAAGAAGTGAGTGGGAGGAAAGTAGAACTTGATGAGGTAACTATACCTGCTCCCTTATTGGAAAGTAGTTCATCACAGAAAACTGTTCCTGTGACTCCTACACCAATTAGTGAGGAAGCTAATGATGATGATCATGTAACTTCAGATCAAGTTACTACCGAACCTCGTAGGTCAACCAGAGTAAGATCCTCACCAGAGTGGTATGGTAATCCTGTTCTAGAGGTCATGTTACTTTACCATGACGAACCTACGAACTATGAGGAAGCGATGATGAGCCCAGATTCCGCGAAATGGCTTGAGGCCATGAAATCTGAGGTAGGATCCATGTATGAGAACAAAGTTTGGACTTTGGTTGACTTGCCCGATGATCGGCAAGCCATAGAAAATAAATAGATCTTCAAGAGGATGACGTATGCTGATAGTAGTGTTACTATCTACAAAGCTAGGTGTCGGATGTGGGGTTCCAGCAAAACCCTTAAGGTTCGAACTCTGGGGTGCGCGCGAAGTTCTTTCCCTCCTACCGATCCACGCCCTAGCTCGCTAAGATCTCACGGACGAACTCGACAAACTCGCAACACAGAAAGACACAAGATTTATACTAGTTCGGGCCACCGTTGTGGTGTAATACCCTACTCCAGTGTGGTGGTGGTGGATTCCCTCTTTGGCTGATGATGAACAGTACAAGGGGAAGAACAGCCTCCTGAGGTTGAGGTGTTCTTGTGCTCTGTGGACTTGTGGATGAGAACTCTATCAGTCCAACCTCCCTTCTCACTGTGGTGGCTAGTTCTACTTATATAGGCCCTGGTCCTCTCCCCAAATATTGAGCGGGAAGGGAGCCAACAACGGCGGGCGAATTCGAAAGGGGACAGCTAGTACAAGCTATCCTGACAAAAGCGGTCTTCAACTGCAAAAGGCTCTGGTGATGACGCCGTCTTGGGCTCCACGGTGACCTCCGCCTTGCCATCCTGCTGGTCTTGGTCTCGTTGCACCGATATGGAAACCTTTGCTAGATGCCTCGGTACTCTGCGCCTGCGCCTGCCTCCTTAGCACCAAAGAGGAAACAAGGACGCTGCATGCGTTGGCGCTCACCTGGCGCCCGCCTGGTGTCGGTCGTGATGGCTCATGTCACGAGAGCCTGATGAGGTTTGCCCCGCCTTGATATCTCCGCTTTCCGTGAGCCTGCCTGGCTAGGCCGCTCCTGAGGAGGTCTTGCGTTGTCTGCCTCACGAGGCTTGGCCCCTCGCGAGGGTCTTGATTGCCTTGTCGATGAAGATGGGTCGTACGGCCCGCTAGCTTAGCCACGCCGTGGGCCGCAGGCAGGCAAGTCTGGGGACCCCCGTTCCCAGAATGCCGACAGTAGCCCCCGGGCCAAAGGCGCGCTCGGGCTTGGCTTCGAGGCGAAACCAAGGGTCAAGTACGGAGCGCTAGGGGCCCCAAAAGACTGCGGCCTCGGTTGACGCGTGGCAGCTGATTGGACGTGGGCGTCTCCGCTTCCCCACGCTGCCTCGTCAACTGCCCGACTGACAAAAGGCTGGCGCAGACAGCGCTTGCCTTCATTGCTTCTTCCTCGCCTCGCTCCAGATCCCCTTTCTTGCTTCTTGCCACCGATACCTCCAGATCTGCTCCAATCTTGTCCTGCACATGCGACAGATGGCGCCGCGCAAGGCTCAGTCCTCCTCGGCGCCCGCTTGGTACGAACCAGTTCTTGACGCGCCCACCGTCACAGAAAAGAGCCTCGCCTCCGTGCGCCTGCTGACGGCAGGGGAGAGCAACAAAGGGGGGAATACGGAGCTCCGGCTTGCCTCCGACGTGCCGGAGCCTGAGGGGAGCACCTTCTTCCCCTTCTTCTCGAGCAGCGTCACCGTCGGGTTGGTTCCTCCCTTCTCTGACTTCTTTTATGAGGTCCTCGACCATTACGGGTTGCAGGCGCTGCACCTCCATCCCAACTCTGTCCTCCTCCTGTCCATCTTCGCCTACTACTGCGAGGCGTATCTAGGCGTGATGCCGTCCGTGGCGCTCCTACGCCACTTCTTCCTCCTTCGTGTCAGTGAGGGACACGTCTCCGGGTGCGCCAATTTCGTCGCGTCCGGCAAGGCCAACTCAATCTCGAGCACCGGGAAGAGGGCCGAGAACATTCGGGCCAAATGGGTCATGATGGACGCTAAATGTGCCCATCCGCGCCTGGTACTGCCGATAGAGGCGCCCCAGTCCAACAAGGGGTGGCTCCGCACAGAGCTTGCCGACGAGCGAGCATTGCCGGTGTTGGCGCAGATGCATGCGGACTTGAAGCCTGGCAACGCGAAGGCGGCGAAGGTCACAGGGGCTATGCTCCTGAGGGAGTTCCTGGTGCTGCGCGTCGCCCCACTTCAAGCGCGTGCGCGTCCCTTGTGGGAGCTTGGAGGTGATGACGACAAGACCCGCCTGAGACAGGGGGCCCTTCCTGGTGTCGAACTGGCCGATGTCCTGCGCCTCCTGGTTGGGGAGAACCAGGTGTACTCGCCGAGCGTCTTCACTCCTTTGTTCCTGCGCGAGGACTGGGAGCCATTTGTGGTTTCCAGGCTGACGTTCGACGTGCGCGGGCTTGTGTCGCCAGTGCTCGCAGGAGCTTCCGCAGCACCGAAGCCGGTGGAGGTGTCCTCCGACGAGTCCGGCGGGGGAAAGGAAGAGGAGGGGGATTCGGAAGCGACCCTCGAAGAGATGGGGGAGAACTCCCCCTTGACCAAAGCTGAAATCCTCCGCGCCCTTCCTGACGACGCCGAGACCGACGCTCGCCAGGAGGAGAGGGAGCAACCTCTCATCCCGACAAGGGGTAGGTCGTCGTTGTTTCCTCGGGATGCTGCCTCCGTCTTGATGCCTCCTGAGGCCGGCTCCGGCCTTTCTGCCGCCGGGACCCGCGCGCCCACTTCTCAGGCCCCGACGCTGTCAGGCTTCAAGCTCCCCAAGCAGAAATATGTCGCAGTGGATCAGTAAGTGTTTGACCTCCATCTTGTTTTCGCTCATGTCGCTGCTTCCTGACTTTCGTCTTTGGCTGTCCAGGCCGCTGCCCGCGGCGAAGAAGAGGAAAGAGGGTACGGTGACCGCGCCCTCTTCTGCTGAGAAAGGAGGTGCCAGCGCCCGCACCTCCCCAGCCCGGTCGTCTTCGCGAGGCCAGGAGGAACATCGCCGGGAGGAGTCAGCCCCCATGGCCCCACTGGCTCCGGAAGTGCCAGCGTCTGGCCCAGTTGAAGAGGTCCTCGCTGCTCCGGAACCCGCAGCCTCCCAGGCCTTTGTGACGACGTCGCCTCCTCCCACTGCTGCACCTCCACTCCCAGGTTCTTCTGCTCCTGCTGCTGTTTTGGAATGCGCTCTTTCGGAGATGACCCAGTTGCGGGCAGATCTCCTGAGCGCGGACCCGCACATGGTGGCCGGTCGTCTGGAGCTGGCCTCTGGCTGGCTTCCCTCCGACTTGGCGGTCCGCGCGGCGCTGAGCCAGGCTGCAGCATCTTCCGAGAAGGAGAAGCGGAGTGCCGCCAACGCTGCCGCCGATCGTGAGGCGGCGCTGAAAGACACTAAGGTCGCCCGCCACCGCTGCCAAGAGCTGGAGGATGAATTGCAGACCCTGCGCGACATGCACGCTGAAGAAGCGCGCGGCCGCCTGGCAAAGGAGGAGGAGGTGAAGGCCCGGGAAGATGCCGTCAAGAAACGTGACGCTGAGCTGGTGGAGCTGGGGAAGACACAGGTCGCTGAGCGCATCCGGTTGGAAGAGCTGGAGCGGAAGGTGAAGGCGAGGGAGGCCGATCTTGACGCCAAGGCGCGGGTCCTGGCCGAGGACCGTGTGGCCTTTGCTGACCTCGAGAAGAGATCTCGCAAGGCACTGAAGACGCTCTACGAGCACGGCCTGGAGAAGTCGCTAGCCACCAATGAGGACGGCCCCGCCCGGCTGCTTCCTCTCTTGGTGAAGGCGCTAGAGGAAGTCGTTGATGGTGTCGGTCCCATGGCGGAGGCAGAAGCTCGCGTCCTGTCTTCAGCTGCATTGACTCGCGTCTTCAGCTATCTGTACCTCCGCGACCCCCACACTTGTCTTGACGAGCTGCTGGAACCCGTGGCTGATGACCACAGCGCAGCCGCTGCCGCTGCCGTGCAAGGTCAGGTGGAGGCCCTGCTGAAGAAGTTCCGCGACTTTGTCTTCGCACCCTTGTCCGACGATCCCGCGGCTGATGGTGCAGGTGAAGACGACCTCACCCACGGAGGAGCACCTTCCGCCAGTGATGGCGGTGTTCAGGGGTGACCTGCGGCTAGTTTCCTGTTTCGTTCCTGCAACATGCATCAGGCCTCATGGAGGCGTTTAGACTTTTCATTTGATATTGTGAGGACAATATGTTTGTAATATTTGCTTCAAGATTTTGTGCTTTCCTTCCTATTTGCTTTGTGTTCTGCGTCAGCAGGGCCCGGTCCCGCGCATACCTCAACCACCGTTGGGCCGACCGGAGACCAGGACGAACCAAGGAGTGAGGGGCTACATGACCAGTTAGGCTCCTGAGTCGCGATGCTCAGGAGTCCCCCTTGACGCGCAAACAGCTTATAGGGAGAGTTCGTGGGGATAGATTAATGTTCTACGTCGGCAGAGCCCGGCCCCGCGCATACCTCAACTGCCATTGGGCCGACCGGAGACCAGGACGGACCAAGGAGTGAGGAGCTACGTGACCAGTTAGGCTCCTGAGTCGCGATGCTCAGGAGTCCCCCTTGACATGCAAACAATTTCCATACCTGCCCTCGCCGAGGCCTCGGGAGGGGCGTGCGACGACCAGGTCCGGGAGACCTGTTTGGGCGGTGTGCGCTTGGGCGTGACCCGAGAGCAGGCCCCAGGCCCGGGAGGCCTGGTTGGGTGGCGTACGCTTGGGCGTGACCCGAGCGCAGCCCCCGTTTCCAGCCCCCTCGCGCGGCTCTCCCGAGGGGAGGCGTTGCGGGGAGGCCGGACGCTGAGCTCTGGGGCTCCCTGAGGTTGGTACGACCGTGGAGCCGCTCTCAGTTGTTTATCACCAGCGCGAAGCATAGTGCTTCCGCTTGTGCACGGGCATAGCCGCTCCTCGGCAGTGTCGACGGCCAGCGCAGAGCATGGTGCTTCCACTTGTGCGTGGGAGGGGGGGCCCTCCGGGAGGAGCCGCCCGGGCGTGTACAGCACCGCCCTGACACGTGGCTTGCACGACAGGGCTACGAGGTGTATCTAGGCACTCGTGAGCCAGCGCGGGACTCACGAGGCCCTACCTCAAGGCGGGTTGCGCCTGGTCTTGAGTCTTTGATGGCTGTGTGTTCCTGCGAGACGGTTAGGTGCAAGCGCTTTACGTCCTCAAGTCCCGGCCCTCGAGCGAGCTCAGCCGCCGCTGGTATGCCAGGTCGCGATGCCGTGGTCAAGGCCAGGGGTGAGGGCTGGAGAGCCAGTAAGAGCTCCTGAGTCGCAATGCTCAAGAGCCCCCCTTTTAACGTGCAAGCAGATTGCATCACAGAGGGGTGGACCCGTGGCGGGTGGCAACCGAGCAGGCGGTAATCATAGGCAGATTAAGCATGGAAGACAAATCAGCCAGGGTAAATGCAAAAAGATACATGCCACTGGGTCAGGCCCGAGCGGCTTGGGGATGATGCAGCCCGAGGGGAGCCCCCAACAAGGTAAGCTAAAGACATAAGCAAAAGGATACACGCCACAGGGACGGACCCACGCGGCCTAGGAATAATGCAGCCCGGGGGCACTCCCAGCTAAACGAACTTGGAAAATGTCACCTAGTTCTATTGACGAAGAAGAGTTGGTGCAGCTGAAGGCGTGCGTCGAAGGAATGGCTCCTCACGAGCCACCGGGGCCCTGAGCCTCGGGAAGCTCTGGGGGCTCAGGTGGTTCCCTGACGACCATCTCCATCTCCGCCAAGACGGCGTGGTACCTGGCCTCCTGAGCTTCCAGGATACGCTGCATGTTGCGCTGATAGGCTGACGCTACGCTCTGCAAGCCGAAGGGCATGCGAACGTAGCTGTGTGGTGGGCCCTCGCAGCGCCCCATGCGCGAAGTCCAGAAAAGCTCCTGAGATGCGGCCTTGTTGAGCCCTGGGACGTCGATGCAGACGCGCAGCCCGGCATCCTCGCCTGGATGGGGAGCTGCGCCTGGTGAGCGGCGGTCGCCGCGCATGGCCCTTGCGTCTTGCAGTTCCTGAGTGGTCTTGGTGATGAACTCCTGAGTGGTGGGCACTCCTTGCCCTGTGTTCTCCTGAGGGGAACGTGCCGCGAAGCACGCCTCCAAGTGGTGCCCAAGCGCCTCCCTCGTGAGGTTGGCAAGGTCCGAGGCCCTCCAGAAGAGAGCCCCTGAGCCCTGCCCGAGGAGGGCGCCGGGCGCGCCTTCCTATGCTATGGAGGGAGGTGCCGCTGGAGCGGGCGCTGATCCTGACGAGGCTCCAGCTGCGTCGCCACCCCCCTGAGATCCTGCACGGCGCATCTGCTTCTTCTTTGGGATGGCCTCCGGAGGGCCCTCACTTCTGCTGTCGGGGTCGTCGATTGCTGCAGCTTGGAAGGTGCGCTCGAGGGAGCACACCGCATCTCTTTCTTCACATGGGACCGTGATGATTCCGCCGCTTCCCGGCATCTTGAGGATGTTGTAGCCGTGGTGGGTGACGGCCATGAACTTGGCCAAGGCTGGATACCCGAGGATGGCGTTGTACGGCAGACGGATGTGCGCGACGTCGAAGTCGATGAGCTCGGTGCGGTAGTTCTTGCGTTCCCCGAAGGTGACAGGGAGGCGGACCTGTCCAATCGGTGTGGTGGAACCGTTGGTCACCCCTGAGAAAGGCTTGGAAGGCTGAAGTTGCTCGTATGGCACTTGGAGGTTGTCGAATGTTTCGACGGACAGGACGTTGAGCCCCGCGCCGCCGTCAATGAGGGTCTTGGTAACTTGCACGTTGCTGATGACTGGGGAACAAAGCATCGGGAGGGCACCCGCAGTGGCTGTGCACTTGAGCTGATTTGCCGAGTTGAAGGTGATGGCGCACTGGGACCACCTGAGCGGACACGTGGCCTCGAGCTTGGGGAGCACTGCATTCACTTCACGAGCAAACTGTTTGAAGATGCGCTGCGAGGCTGGGGCCTGAGCTCCGCCCAAAATGCAGGCGAGAGCACGTGGCTCCTGGAAGCCCCCAGCCCCCTCGTCTTGATGGTGGTCGTCGTTCCTCCTTGGCGGTGGCGGCAGCGGGGGAAGACCGGCGTTGCCCTCAGGACGGTCCTCGCGAGGCTGGTCTCTCCAGGCGCCCTCGCGAGGATGATCCTGCCAGCGGTCCTTGCGAGGACGGTCGCGCCACTCCTGACATGGGCCACGGTCGTTTCAGCATCCGCCACCACGTCCTCCTCCTCGGCCGTAGCCACGGTCGCTGCCCTCGGGACGTCGACCGAAGCGTCCTTCGCGAATGGCCCTGAGCTCTTGGCAGTCACTGGTGTTGTGGGTGTTCAAGTTGTGGAAGGCGCAGAACGGCCGGCTGTTCTTGGATGACTCGGGCTGATCTCTACCCCGCTTGGTGTCGGGCTCCGCTGGGAGCGCTGCGGCTTCCTTACGCTTCGCGTCCTTGGCCTTCGCCTTCTTCTCCTCTGCGCCCTCAGCTGGCAGCTCGAGGAGGGAAAGGCGCCCCTCCTCAGCTCTTGCGCACTTGGTTGCTAGGTTGAACAGCTCCTGAGACGTGCACAGTTCCTCGTGGATAGCGAGCTCTTCCTTCATCTTGACGTCACGGACGCCATCGGAGAACGCAGAGATGATGGTCTCGTCCGTGACCTTGGGGGTCTTGAGGCGAGTGTTGTTGAAGCGTTGGATGTACTTCTGGAGGGTCTCTCCTGGTTGTTGCTTGATGCGGCGTAAGTCGCCCGCGGCCGGCGGGCGGTCACGGGTGCCCTGGAAGTTGGCGACGAAGCGGTCGCGCATCTCATCCTAGTAGGAGATCAAGCCGTGCTGCAGGTTCAGGAGCCAGGAGCGGGCACCATCTTTGAGAGCCATGGGAAACCAGTTCGCCATGACTTTCGCATCGCCATTGGCCGCTTCAATGCTCAGCTTGTAGAGCTGCAGGAACTCCGCGGGGTCGGCGGTGCCATCGTAGCGAGGGGCATATCCGGCTTGAACTTGCCCGGCCAAGTGACACTACGCAGCTCAGGGGTGAAGGTGCGGTAGCTGGCCGTGGTCGCCAGGGCCCGCCTCAAAGGTGGGGCTTGGTCATAATGAGGTCCACGCGCCGCCACCGCAGGGGGCGCGCGGTCTTGACAAGGCGGTGTGGGGAGCGTAGGTGCAGCTTCCCGCAGCCGAGGGATTTCTTGGCAGCTCCTCTCTTCGCGCGCGGGCACCGGGCGTGGTGGATCGCGGCGTGGGGTCGCGCGCCTTGGCGCCAAGGCGCGGTCTTGGGGCTGAGGTGGTGGAGGCGCGCCATGAGCCACGTCGCCCGTGGCTGGCGGAGGGTGAGGCAGAGAAAGGGACGGCACCGGGGAGCCTCCTGCAGTGCGGACGAGCTCGGCGACGCGGTCGAGCCACTCTTCGTAGAGGTCGTCGACCGGGCGGTAGCGTAGGAGCTCGTTCGCCGCGAGGAGCACGGCTCGCGCATCCATGGGAGCGCGGTGTGCATGAGACGAAGAACCGGCCGGGTCAGCGATGGAGTGGCGGTGCGGCCATCCTGCTGCACCGATGGGTGCAGCGAGGACGCTTGCTGCTCGTTCCCCGCCGGGCCGGTGGCGGCGTTGGCGGCGGGAGAGAGAGAACGACGAGGTGGCCCGCTGACGGGAGCCGTCTGAGCAACGCGGGCGGTGAGGGCAGCCCGGCGCTCAGCTCGAGCGCGGCGAGCGTCCGCCATGGAGACGGCGGAGCGACGGATCGACGAAAAGGAAGCTACGGCGCACCCCTACCTGGCACGCCAAATGTCGGATGTGGGGTTCCGGCAAAACCCTTAAGGTTCGAACTCTGGGGTGCGCGCGAAGTTCTTTCCCTCCTACCGATCCACGCCCTAGCTCGCTAAGCTCTCACGGACGAACTAGACGAACTCGCAACACAGAAAGACACGAGATTTATACTGGTTCGGGCCACCGTTGTGGTGTAATACCCTACTCCAGTGTGGTGGTGGTGGATTGCCTCTTGGGCTGATGATGAACAGTACAAGGGGAAGAACAGCCTCCTGAGGTTGAGGTGTTCTTGTGCTCTGTGGACTTGTGGATGAGAACTCTATCAGTCCAACCTCCCTTCTCACTGTGGTGGCTAGTTCTACTTATATAGGCCTTGGTCCTCTCCCCAAATATTGAGCAGGAAGGGAGCCAACAACGGCGGGCGAATTCGAAAGGAGACATCTAGTACAAGCTATCCTGACAAAAGCGATCTTCACCTGCAAAAGGCTCTAGTGATGACGCCGTCGTGGGCTCCACGGTCACCTCCTCCTTGCCGTCCTGCTGGTCTTGGTCTCGTTGCACTGATATGGAAACCTGTGCTAGATGCCTCGGTACTCCGCGCATGCGCCTGCCTCCTTAGCACCAAAGAGGAAACAAGGATGCCTGGTGTCGGTCGTCATGGCTCACGTCACGAGAGCCTCGTGAGGTTTGCCCCGCCTAGATATCTCCGCTCTTCGTGAGCCTGCCTGGCTAGGCCGCTCCTGAGGAGGTCTTGCGTTGTCCGCCCCGCGAGGCTTGGCCCCTCGCGAAGGTCTTGATTGCCTTGTCGATGAAGATGGGCCGTACGGCCCGCTAGCTTAGCCACGCCGTGGGCCCCAGGCAGGCAAGTCTGGGGACCCCCGTTCCCAGAACGCCGACACTAGACTTATCGAAAAAGGTTTTTGAGAAAGTTCAAGGTGTTGACTACGATGAGATTTTCTCACTCGTAGCGATGCTTAAGTCTGTCCGAATCATGTTAGCAAATTGCCAAATTTTATGAAATCTGGCAAATGGATATCAAAACTACATTCCTTAATGGATTTCTTAAAGAAGAGTTGTATATGATGCAACCAGAAGGTTTTGTCGATCCTAAAGGTGCTAACAAAATGTGCAAAGCTCCAGCGATCCATCCATGGACTGGTGCAAAGCATCTCAGAGTTGGAATATACGCTTTCATGAGTTGATCAAAGCACATAGTTTTATACAGACTTGTGATGAAGCCTGTATTTACAAGAAAGTGAGTGGGAGCAGTACGACCTTTCTGATAAGTATATGTGAATGACATATTGTTGATCGGAAATGATGTAGAATTTTCTGGAAAGCATAAAAGGAGTGTTTGAAAGGAGTTTTTCAAAGATATACCTCGATGAAGCTGCTTACATATTGAGCATCAAGATCTATAGAGATAGATCAAGATGCTTGATAAGTTTTTTCAATGAGTACATACCTTGACAAATTTTTGAAGTAGTTCAAAATGGAACAGTCAAAGAAGGAGCTCTTGCCTTTATTGCAAGGTGTGAAGTTGAGTAAGACTCAAAGCCCGACCACGGCAGAAAATAGAGAGAGAATGAAAGTCATTCCCTATGCCTCAGCCATAGGTTCTATAAAGTATGCCATGCTATGTACCAGATCTATTGTATACCCTACACTGAGTTTGGCAAGGGAGTACAATAGTGATCTAGGAGTAGATCACTGGACAGCGGTCGAAATATCCTTAGTGGAATAAGGATATGTTTCTCGATTATGGAGGTGACAAAAGGTTCGTCGTAAAGAGTTACGTCGATGCAAGCTTTGATACTGATCTGGATGACTCTAAGTCTCGATCTAAATACATATTGAAAGTGGGAGCAATTAGCTAGAGTAGCTCCCTGCAGAGCATTGTTGACATAGAAATTTGCAAAATACATACGGATCTGAATATGGCAGACCCATTGACTAAAGTTCTCTCACAAGCAAGACATGATCACACCTTAGTACTCTTTGGGTGTTAATCACATGGCGATGTGAACTAAGATTACTGACTCTAGTAAACCCTATGAGTGTTGGTCACATGACAATGTGAACTATGGGTGTTAATCATATGGTGATATGAACTATTGGTGTTAAATCGCATGGCGATGTGAACTAGATTATTGACTGTAGTGCAAGTGGGAGACTGAAGGAAATATGCCCTAGAGGCAATAATAAAGTTATTATTTATTTCTTATTTCATGATAAATGTTTATTATTCATGCTAGAATTGTATTAACTGGAAACCTAGTACATGTGTGAATACATAGACAAAACAAAGTGTCACTAGTATGCCTCTACTTGACTGGCTCGTTGAATCAAAGATGGTTAAGTTTCCTAGCCATAGACATGAGTTGTCATTTGATTAACGGGATCACATCATTAGAGAATGATGTGATTGACTTGACCCATTCCGTTAGCTTAGCACCTGATCGTTTAGTATGTTGCTATTGCTTTCTTCATGACTTATACATGTTCATATGACTATGAGATTATGCAACTCCCGAATATCGGAGGAACACGGAGGTGCCGTACGTTCGGCACTGAGGATCGGTCGATCGTGAAGACATACGACTACATCAACCGTGTTGTCATGGCGCTTCCGCTTACGGTCTACGAGGGTACGTGGACGACACCCTCCCCTCTCGTTGCTATGCATCACCTTGATCTTGCGTGTGCGTAGGAAAGTTTTTGAAATTACTACGTTCCCCAACATGTACCCCCCGATACTACCCATAGATTCATTAAAATAAGCAAACAACACACGAAAAACAGAATCTGTCAAAACAGAACAGTCTGTAGCAATCTGATTCATACGCATACTTCTGTAACTCCGAAAATTCTGAAATAAATTGGTGGACATGAGGAATTTGTCTATTAATCATCTGCAAAAAGAATCAACCTAAAATCACTCTCCAGTAAAACATGGCAGCCAATCTCATGAGCACAAAAGTTTCTGTTTTTCACAGCAAGATCGCAAAGACTTCACCCAAGTCTTCCCAAAGGTTCTACTCGGCACAAACACTAATTAAAACATAAAAACACATCTAAACAGAGGCTAGATGAATTATTTATTACTAAACAGGAACAAAAAGCAAAATATAAAAATAAAATTGGGTTGCCTCCCAACAAGCGCTATCGTTTAACGCCCCTAGCTATGCATAAAAATAGATCTAAATATTATCATCTTTGGTATGCAATCCATATGTGGCTCTCATAATTGATTCATAAGGCAATTTAATTTTATTTCTAGGAAAGTGTTCCATGCCTTTCCTTAACGGAAATTGGAATCTAATATTTCCTTCTTTTATGTCAATAATTGCACCAATCGTTCTAAGGAAAGGTCTACCAAGAAAAATAGGACATGTAGGATTGCAATCTATATCAAGAACGATGAAATCTACGGGCACATATTTCCTATTTGCAACAATAAGAACATCATTAATCCTTCCCATAGGTTTCTTAATGGTGGAATCCGCAAGGTGCAAATTTAAAGAACAATCATCAAATTCACGGAAACCTAACACATCACACAAAGTTTTTGGAATCGTGGAAACACTAGCACCCAAATCACACAAAGCATAGCATTCATAATCTTTAATCTTAATTTTAATAGTAGGTTCCCACTCATTATAAAGTTTTCTAGGGATAGAAACTTCTAGTTCAAGCTTTTCTTCATAGGATTGCATTAAAGGATCAACGATATGTTTAGTAAAAGCTTTATTTTGATTATAAGCATGATGAGAATTTAACACGGATTGCAACAAGGAAATATAATCTATCAAACAGAAATTATCATAATTAAATTCCTTGAAATCCAAAATAGTGGGTTCATTGCTATGTAAAGTTTTGACCTCTTCAATCCCACTTTTATTAATTTTAGCATCAAGATCTAAAAACTCCGAATCATTGGGACGCCTTTTAACTAAAGTTGACTCATCTTCAGTCCCATCTTTATCAAGATTCATATTGGAAAACAAAGACTTAATAGGAGTCACATCAATCACTTTTAGATCTTCATCTTTATTATCCTCTAGATCTTCCGGTTTAGCGGCCATCTTATTAACTAAGGTGGCTTGCTTATCCGAAATTTGGCCTACTAAATTTTCAAGATGGGCAAACTGAGATTTCAAACCATAAAATTCCTTAGACATATCATCAAGCTCTTTATTCATGTACTCCATAAAACCTTTCTGTTCTTTAAGCTCGTTTCTGAAGAAATTATTATGCTCAAATTGCAAAGACATAAAGCTTCTAATGTTGTTTTCAATTTCTTCCAACCTTCTAAGGTGAGGATCAACGCTTTTAGGCAAGGCCATTAGGGCAAACAGACAGACAAGAGGCAAGCGAAAAGTGGTGAACGGAAGATAGGCGAAGAAAAGGCAAAGGTTTTTGAAAATAGTTTTAGAAGTGGGGGAGAGGAAAACGAGAGGCGAATGGCAAATAATGTAATGCGAGGGAGAAGAGTTTGTGATGGGTACTTGGTATGTCTTGACTTGAGCGTAGATCTCCCCGGCAATGGCGCCAAAAATCCTTCTTGCTACCTCTTGAGCATGCGTTGATTTTCCCTTGAAGAGGAAAGGGTGATGCAACAAGTTAGTGTAAGTATTTCCCTCGGTTTATGAGAACCAAGGTATCAATCCAGTAGGAGATAACATGCAAGTCACCTAATACCTGCACAAACAATCAAGAACCTTGCAACCAACGCGATAAAGGGGTTGTCAATCCCTTCACGGTCACTCGCAAAAGTGAGGTCTAATAAAGATAGCAAAGTAAATATTTTTGGTATTTTTGTTGTATAGATTGGAAAGTAAAGATTGCAAAATAAAAAGAATGGCGACAGAAATTGGCAAGTTGACGGGAAACTAATATGATGTAAAATAGACCCGGCGGCCATAGGATTCACTAGTGGCTTCTCTCAAGATAGCATGTATTACGGTGGGTGAACAAATTACTGCCGAGCAATTGATAGAAAAGCGCATAGTTATGAGAATATCTAGGCAATGATCATGAATATAGGCATCACGTCCGTGTCAAGTAGACCGAAACGATTCTGCATCTGCTACTATTACTCCACACATCGACCGCTGTCCAGCATGCATCTAGAGTATTAAGTTCATAAGAACAGAGTAATGCATTAAGCAAGATGACATGATGTAGAGGGATAAACTCAAGCAATATGATATAAACCCCATCTTTTTATCCTCGATGGCAATAATACAATACGTGCCTTGCTGCCCCTACTGTCACTGGGAAAGGACACCGCAAGATTGAACCCAAAGCTAAGTGATGAGGACATATACCTGGGGTAGGGTAATAGGCCTGACCTATATGTCCTACCTAAGGTCCTTGTCTTAGAGGCAAAGAAGTTCAAGAGTAAATAGGGAGGGCCCGACAAAGGTGTCGAGTGCAATCCACTCGACCTACCATTCACTCGGAGACCCCTCCTTCTTTGCATCACTCGACCACTCAACCATTCGACCATGCAAAAGACCACTCGACTTACAGAAGACCTAAAGCCATTCTGCGCAGCAACGGTCAGGTGTTTACTCATAGACTTAATGATCATTTATAACACTTTATTACGGACGTTACCTGTAATGCTCCTTCTTTATGTACATTGAACTCTTGGTAACGGAGGATGGCTGAGGTCCTGGCGCACTCTATATAAACCACCCTCATCCTCTGGCACAAGGGTTCGCACCCCCTGTAACACACACACACGTATAATCCAGTTGACCGCCTCCGGGCACCGAGACGTAGGGCTATTACTTCCTCCGCGAAGGGCCTGAACTCGTAAAACTCGTGTGTACAACTTTGCCATAGCTAGGATCTTGCCTCTACATACCTACCCACCATTCTACTGTCAGTCTTAGATCCACGACAGTTGGCGCCCACCGTGGGGCAGGTGTCTTAGCGACTTGTTGGAGAAGTTGCGATTTTTCCGATTCCCATCATCATGGTTTCCGGCGGAGGATTGGCTGAGGGCCGCAATATCCGTCTCGGCGCGCTCGTGTTCGTCGCCGACGACTCCGCTTGGCTCCAGGAGGCTCCACTCGATGTCGAGGCGCTCCCCGTCCGCGGGGTAACGCACTTTCGCACGTGCGTCCGCGGCGTCCTTCTTGGTAGCCGTCGACTCAGTATCGGTCGGCTCCTGTGACGTCCTCACTCCCCGCTGTTCGCAGACGCAAGCGTTCCGGTCGGTCGCGGCTCCAGCGGTGGGTGAGGCATGCGGTGGCCCGCCAATCGGCCACCCCACAAATCGCGGTGATCGAGCCCGATGAAACTCTCTACGGCCTGTTTGACCTGTCGACTGGCTCCGTCGAGACTGCATCCGAGTGCGACAGCAGTGACCCTGCGGCAGAAGTCCTGATGGTCAATGGACCGCGCAGTCCTCCTGGCTTCCCCCGCGATGACGGCGGCGATGGTGGCGGCGATCCGTCACACGCCCACGAGGAGTACCGCCTTGAGCCCCTCTCTTCGCAGCAGAGGGAAGAGCTCCGCCGCCGCAACATGGATGCACTTCACACTCCTATTGTTGGAGAAACCCCCGAGGCCCGGGCCTTGGAGGAGGCGCGCCTGGCCAACTTGGCTGAGTGCACTCGAGGAGCATGCTCGACAGCGGATTCCTGAATCCAGTCGACGATAGCTTTTTCCGCCTCCAACTCAGGTATACCGAACTCTGATTCAGAATCTCACAGCTGCAGCCCGAATAGCAGAGTCGATTCAGCCTTCCCAGTCGGAGGCGGGCAGAGGTTTGATGCAGATCCGAGCTTTACTCCGGGCAGCGGGAGAGCAGAACACAGCGGTATCTCAGTCGCGGAATAGGATTCACAGCAGATCTGTGATGGCAGACACAGTTCAGTCGGCTCACAGCCCAAGATCGCCTCCGAGGCGTGAGGGACGTGGGGACCGGCGAGTTCAGTACAGAAACCGTGAGCAGTATGATCACCGACTCGACCACGATGACCGTCGTCGAGTCCCTACACCTCCCCCGAGGAGTGGGTCATATGTGCCTCGGCAGCACGATGACAGACGCCCTCACAGTGGCGGACGAAGAATTCCAGTCGACCCCAGAGAGCCGGGCTTTGATGCGAGATCTATTCTTGATCAAGGTCTGGTTGATAGGAACAGGGCACACGGAGAGGGCCATGATAGAGATTATCCGACTGGCAGCAGAGTGCATGTTTCAGGTCCCGAGTGTTTCAACAGAGCCATCAGAGCAGCAGTGATTCCTCCCAACTTCAGGTTGGCGACTGGAGTCACCAAGTTCACTGGTGAGTCCAAGCCTGACACTTGGCTTGAGGACTACTGAGTGGCTGTGCAGATCGGTGGCGGCAATGACGAAGTGGCCATGAAGCACCTTCCTCTGATGTTGGAGGGCTCGGCCAGAGCGTGGTTGAATCAGTTAGCACCTGGCAGCATATATAGTTGGGAGGAACTTGCCCGAGTGTTTGTTAGAACCTTTGAAGGTACATGCAAACGACCAGCGGGGTTGACAGAGTTGCAGTCCTGTGTGCAGAAACCAAATGAGACCTTGAGAGATTATATCCAGAGATGGATCACCTTGCACCACACAGTAGAGAATGTGTCAGATCACCAAGCAGTTTGTGCGTTCAAGGAGGGTGTTAAATACCGAGAGTTGAACATGAAGTTCGGTCGGACATGAGATATGTCCCTGAGTCGGATGATGGAGATCGCCACCAAGTATGCCAATGGTGAAGAGGAGGACCAACTCCGGAGTGGCAAGCACAAAACAGTCACCCAGGAAACCGGAGGAGGGACTTCCAATCGGAAGCAGAAGCGCAAGGCCGAACCAGCTGCTCCTGGTGAGGCTTTAGTTGTGGCTTAAGGAAAGTTCAAAGGAAAGCCCAAAGGGCCCTGGAACCCCAAGAAGGTCAAAGATCGAGATGGTAATGATGCGTTGGATTTACCATGCCACATTCATACCAAAAAAGATGAAGAGGGTAATCTCATTTACCCTAAACACACCACTCGACAGTGTCGGCTCCTAATCCAGCAGTTCCGAGAGAAACAACCCAAGGAGAAAGAAAAGGAGTCAGACAAGAGTGAAGATAAGGAAGAAGATGATGAAGGTTTTCCCAATGTCAATTCCACTCTGATGATTTTTGCTGATGTTGAAAGCAAAAGTCGACTGAAAGTTATCAACAGAGGGTGAACATGGTTGCTCCGGCAACACCAAGTTATTTGAAGTGGTCCTAGACTGCCATCACATTCGACCAGTCTGACCATCCAGCACGTATAGCCACCCCTGGGAGGCAAGCGCTGGTGGTCGACCCAGTTGTTGAAGGCACTCGACTGACTAAAGTGTTGATGGATGGTGGTAGTGGCCTGAATATCTTGTATGCTGAGACCTTGACGGGAATGGGCATTCCGATGTCCAAGCTTAGTGAAAGCAACATGAATTTCCATGGCGTTATACCCGGCAAGAAGGCTGAATCACTCGGCCAGATCGCCCTTGATGTGGTTTTCGGTGATTCCAAGAATTATCGTAAAGAGAAGTTCACATTTGAAGTAGTGGATTTCCAGAGTGCTTATCATCCTATTCTGGGTAGGCCTGCCTATGCACGTTTCATGGCTCGACCATGTTATGTGTACCTCAGGTTGAAAATGCCTGGTCCCAGAGGAGTGATCACTATCACTGGCAATCGGCAGAAGGCGGAAGAGTGCTTCCAGAAGGGTTCAAAATCGCCTATGCACAAATGGCAGCAGTCGAAATGCAAGAATACCGAAAGAACGCAGATCCGAGTGATTTGTTGCGCTCCAAGAAGCCTGCCACTGATTTTGCATTTCAGTCGTCCGGTGAAACCAAACCGATTCATATTCACCCGACCGATCCTAATGCTGCTCCTACTCATATTTCAACTTCACGCGACAGCAAATAGGAAGAAGCGCTCATCCAGTTCCTCCGTGAGAACTGGGACATCTTTGCATGGAAACCTTCTGACATGCCAGGTGTACCCAGGGGACTGGCTGAGCATCGTTTGCGAGTCGACCCGAAGGTAAAACCGGTCAAGGAACATCTTCGACGGTCCGCCGTACAGAAGAGAAAAGCAATTGGTGAGGAAGTGGCTCGGCTCCTGGCAGCTGAGTTCATCCGAGAGATTTACCACTCCGAATGGCTCGCCAATGTTGTCATGGTCCCTAAAAAGGACGATTCACTTCGCATGTGCATTGACTTCAAGCATATCAATCGGGCCTTCCTAAAAGATCATTTCCCTCTCCCCGCATCGACCAAATTGTTGACTCGACTGCGGGGTGTGAGTGATTGTCTTTTCTGGACGCCTATTCTGGGTATCATCAGATCCGACTGTATGGACCCGATGAGATAAAAACGGCTTTCATCACTCCATTCGGATGCTTCTGTTATGTCACCATGCCATTCGGCCTGAAGAACGCCGGAGCCACATTCATGAGGATGATTTAGAAGTGTTTGCTCACTCAAATCAGTCGGAATGTGGAAGCATACATGGATGACATTGTGGTCAAGTCACGAAAAGGTTCAGACCTACCGGCTGACCTTGCTGAAACTTTTGCCAACCTTAGAAGGTATGATATCAAGCTTAATCCATCAAAGTGCACATTCGATGTTCCTAGCGGAAAGTTACTCGGTTTCCTCGTTTCCAAACGAGGGATCGATGCTAACCCAGAGAAAGTTGGTGCTATACTCCGGATGAAACGCCCTGTGCGTGTGCATGATGTCCAGAAGCTTACTGGTTGTTTGGACGCCTTGAGTCGATTCATTTCTCGCCTCGGTGAAAAGGCATTGCCTCTTTACCGACTGATGAAGAAGTCTGATAAGTTCGAGTGGACTCCTGAAGCTGATGCAGCGTTTGCAGAGCTCAAAGCCCTGCTTTCCACCTAGTCGGTGCTCGCTGCCCCAATCAGCAAAGAGCCTTTACTGCTTTACATTGCAGCCACTGGACAAGTTGTCAGTACAGTACTCACAGTCGAGCGGGAAGAAGAAGGAAAAGCCTATAAAGTTCAGCGCCCAGTATATTATGTTTCTGAAGTTCTGACTCCGTCAAAGCAAAGATATCCACATTATCAGAAGCTTGTTTATGGGATTTACATGACCACGAAGAAGGTTGCACACTATTTCTCTGATCACTCCATTACAGTCGTCAGCGACGCACCATTATCAGAGATTCTGAACAACAGAGATGCAACTGGTCGAGTGGCAAAGTGGGCGATTGAACTCCTTCCCTTAGATATCAAGTTTGAGGCAAAGAAAAGCTATTAAGTCCCAAGCAATAGCAGATTTCCACGCCGAGTGGATTGAACAGCAACTGCCGACCCAGATTCATTCGGAGCACTGGACCATGTTCTTTGATGGCTCCAAGATGCTGAATGGTTCCGGTGCTGGGGTGGTTTTGGTATCCCCCCGAGGTGACAAACTCAGCTATGTTCTCTAGATTCACTTTGACTCCTCCAACAATGAAGCTGAATATGAAGCACTTCTGTATGGGTTGCGTATGGCCATTTCACTCGGCGTCCGTCGCCTCATGATCTATGGCAACTCAGATTTAGTGGTCAATCAAGTGATGAAGGAGTGGGACGTTAGAAGCCTAGCTATGACTAGTTATTGTAATGCAGTAAGAAAGTTAGAAAAGAAGTTTGAGGGGTTAGAGCTCCATCACATACCCCGACTGAAAAATCAGGCCGCCGATGATCTGCTGAAGATAGGTTCCAAGAGAGAAGCCATTCCCAGCAATGTGTTCTTAGAACATATACATTCGCCTTCAGTTCAAGAAGATCCGTTTACTGAAGAGCCCCCATAACCAAAGAGTGCCACTGATCCGACTGAAATCGAAGTCCCGGCCGTGGTCGACTTGATCATGGAGGTTTTGGTCATCACTCCCGACTGGACAGTGCCGTACATTTCATACATTCTCAGGAAGGAACTCCCAGAGGATGAGGAAGAGGCTCGGCAGATCGTCCGTCGATCCAAAGCCTTTACTGTGAGAAGAGGACAGTTGTTCAGAGAAAGTGTGACTAGAGTTTGCCAGAAATACATAACACCAGAAGAAGGTCGAGTGATCCTCAATGACATCCACTCGGGGACCTGTGGTCACCATGCGTCCTCTCGGACCATTGTGGCCAAAGCATACCGAGCGGGATTTTATTGGCCACGAGCAAATGACATGGCAAAAGAAATAGTCGACAAATGTGAAGGTTGCCAGTTTTACTCCAACATGTCTCACAAGCCTGCATCAGCCTAAAGACCATTCCACTCGTCTGGCCCTTTGCTGTTTGGGGTTTAGATATGGTTGGACCTTTGAGGACTGGTAGGAGTGGCTTCACTCACGTGCTCGTGGCAGTCGACAAGTTCACCAAATGGATTGAAGCCAAGCCTATCAAAAACCTTGAAGCCGGTACTGCTGTCAGCTTCATCAGAGAGCTAACATTCAGATATGGTGTTCCACACAGCATCATCTCTGACAATGGGTCAAACTTCGATTCTGATGAGTTTAGAGCCTTCTGTGCTTCCCAAGGTACTCGAGTCGACTACGCTTTAGTCGCCCACCCCCAGTCGAATGGACAAGCTGAAAGAGCAAACGAATTGATTCTCAAAGGGCTGAAACCCCAACTGACGCGCGATCTCAAACACGCAGCAAGTGCCTGGGTCGATGAACTTCCATCAGTGTTGTGGGGACTGAGGACAACTCTCAATCGGTCGACTGGTCGAACTCCAGTCTTCTTGGTTTATGGAGTTGAAGCTGTACTTCTGAGTGACTTGCTCCACAATGCACCTCGAGTCGAGCTTTTCCCAGAAGATGAAGCAGAACAGGCACGGCAAGATGTGGTCGATCTCCTGGAAGAGGAAAGAGAGATGTCCTTAATACGGTTAACCATCTATCAGCAGGACTTGCGTCGATTCCACGCCAGAAACGTGAGGGGTCAGGCATTTCAAGAAGGAGACCTAGTTCTCCGAGTGGATTGATACGTCTCCAACGTATCTATAATTTTTTATTGCTCCATGCTATATTATCTTCTGTTTTGGACATTATTGGGCTTTATTATTCACTTTTATATTATTTTTGGGACTAACCTATTAACCGGAGGCCCAGCCCAGAATTGCTGTTTTTTGCCTATTTCAGAGTTTCGCAGAAAAAGAATATCAAACGGAGTCCAAACGGAATGAAACCTTCGGGAACGTGATTTTTGGAACGAACAAGATCCAGGAGACTTGGACCCTATGTCAAGAAACAAAGGAGGCGGCCACGAGGTAGGGGGCGCGCCTACCCCCCCCCCCCAAGGTGCACCCTCCACCCTCGTGGGCCTCCTGTTGCTCCACTGACGTACTCCTTCCTCCTATATATACCTACGTACCCCCAAACGATCAGATACAGAGCCAAAAACCTAATTCCACCGCCACAACCTTCTGTACCCACGAGATCCCATCTTGGGGCCTATTCCGGAGCTCCGCCGGAGGGGGCATCGATCACGGAGGGCTTCTACATCAACACCATAGCCCCTCCGATGAAGTGTGAGTAGATTACCTCAGACCTTCGGGTCCATAGTTATTAGCTAGATGGCTTCTTCTCTCTTTTTGGATCTCAATACAATGTTCTCCCCCTCTCTCGTGGAGACCTATTCGATGTAATCTTCTTTTTGCGGTGTGTTTGTTGAGACCGATGAATTGTGGGTTTATGATCAAGTTTATCTATGAACAATGTTTGAATCTTCTGAATTCTTTTATGTATGATTGGTTATCTTTGCAAGTCTCTTCGAATTATCAGTTTGGTTTGGCCTACTAGATTGATCTTTCTTGCAATGGGAGAAGTGCTTAGCTTTGGGTTCAATCATGCGGTGTCCTTTCCCAGTGACAGTAGGGGCAGCAAGGCACGTATTGTATTGTTGCCATCGAGGATAACAAGATGGGGTTTTTATCATATTGCATGAATTTATCCCTCTACATCATGTCATCTTGCTTAAGGCGTTACTCTGTTTTTATGAACTTAATACTCTAGATGCATGCTGGATAGCGGTTGATGAGTGGAGTAATAGTAGTAGATGCAGGCAGGAGTCGGTCTACTTGTCTCGGACGTGATGCCTATATACATGATCATACCTAGATATTCTCATAACTATGCTCAATTCTGTCAATTTCTCAACAGTAATTTGTTCACCCACCGTAAAATACTTATGCTCTTGAGAGAAGCCACTAGTGAAACCTATGGCCCCCGGGTCTATCTTCATCATATTAATCTTCCAACACTTAGTTATTTCCGTTGCTTTTTACTTTGCTTTTATTTTACTTTGCATCTTTATCATAAAAATACCAAAAATATTATCCTATCATATCTATCAGATCTCACTCTCGTAAGTGACCGTGTAGGGATTGACAACCCCTTATCGCGTTGCTTGCGTGGATTTATTTGTTTGTGTAGGTGCGAGGGACTCGCGCGTAGCCTCCTACTGGATTGATACCTTGGTTCTCAAAAACTGAGGGAAATACTTACGCTACTTTGCTGCATCACCCTTTCCTCTTCAAGGGAAAACCAACGCAGTGCTCAAGAGGTAGCAAGAAGGATTTCTGGTGCCGTTGCCGGGGAGGTCTACGCAAAAGTCAACATACCAAGTACCCATCACAACCCTTATCTCCCGCATTACATTATTTTCCATTTGCCTCTCGTTTTCCTCTCCCCCACTTCACCCTTGCCGTTTTATTCGCCCTCTCTTTTTCGTTTGCCTCTTTTTCACTTGCTTTTTGTTTGCTCGTGTGTTGGATTGCTTGTTTGTCACGATGGCTCAAGATAATACCAAATTATGTGACTTTACCAATACCAACAATAATGATTTCCTTAGCACTCCGATTGCTCCTCTTACCGATACTGAATCTTGTGAAATCAATGCTGCTTTGTTGAATCTTGTCATGAAAGATCAATTTGCCGGCCTTCCTAGTGAAGATGCCGCTACTCATCTAAATAGCTTCGTTGATTTGTGTGATATGCAAAAGAAGAAAGATGTGGACAATGATATTGTTAAATTGAAGCTATTTCCTTTTTCCCTTAGAGATCGTGCTAAAGCTTGGTTTTCGTCTTTGCCTAAAAATAGTATTGATTCTTGGAATAAGTGCAAAGATGCTTTTATCTCTAAGTATTTTCCTCCCACTAAGATCATCTCTCTTAGAAACGATATTATGAATTTTAAGCAACTTGATCATGAACATGTTGCACAAGCTTGGGAGAGGATGAAATTAATGATACGTAATTGTCCTACTCATGGTTTAAATTTTTGGATGATTATACAAAAAATTTATGCCGGATTGAATTTTGCTTCTAGAAATCTTTTAGATTCGGCCGCGGGAGGCACTTTTATGGAAATCACTTTAGGAGAAGCTACTAAACTCCTAGATAATATTATGGTTAATTATTCTCAATGGCACACTGAAAGATCTACTAATAAAAAAGTGCATGCGATAGAAGAAATTAATGTTTTGAGTGGAAAGATGGATGAACTTATGAAATTATTTGCTACTAAGAGTGTTTCTTCTGATCCTAATGATTTGTCTACTTTGATTGAGAATAATAATGAATCTATGGATGTGAATTTTGTTGGTAGGAATAATTTTGGTAACAACGCGTATAGATGAAACTTTAATCCTAGGCCTTATCCTAGCAATTCCTCTAACAATTATGGTAATTCCTACAACAACTCTTATAGAAATTTTAATAAGATGCCCTCTGAATTTGAGACTAGTGTTAAAGAGTTTATGAATTCACAAAAGAATTTCAATGCTTTGCTTGAAGAGAAATTGCTTAAAGTTGACGAATTGGCTAGGAACGTAGATAGAATTTCTCTTGATGTTGATTCTTTAAAACTTAGATCTATTCCTCCTAAGCATGATATCAATGAGTCTCTCAAAGCCATGAGAATTTCCATTGATGAGTGCAAAGAAAGAACCGCTAGGATGCGTGCTAAGAAAGATTGCTTTATGAAAGCATGTTCTTCAAATTTCTATGAAAATAAAGATGAAGATCTAAAATTTATTGACATGTCCCCTATTAAATCTTTGTTTTGCAATATGAATCTTGATGGGACTGAATATGATCCACCTTTACCTAGTAGGCGTTCCAAAAATTCGGAGTTTTTAGATCTTGATGCTAAATTTGATAAAAGTGGGATTGAAGAGATCAAAACGTTAGATGTTGATAAACCCACTATTTATGGATTTCAAGGAATTTAATTATGATAATTGCTCTTTGATAGATTGTATTTCCTTGTTGCAATCCGTGCTAAATTCTCCTCATGCTTATAGTCAAAATAAAGCTTTTACCAAAGATATCGTTGATGCTTTGATGCAATCTTATGAAGAATAGCTTGAGTTGGAAGTTTCTATCCCTAGAAAACTTTATGATGAGTGGGAACCTACTATTAAAATTAAGATTAAAGATCTTGAGTTCTATGCTTTATGTGATTTGGGTGCTAGTGTTTCCACTATCCCCAAAACTTTGTGCAATTTGCTAGGTTTCCGTGATTTTGATGATTGCTCTCTAAACTTGCACCTTGCGGATTCCACTATTAAGAAACCTATGGGAAGAATTAATGATGTTCTTATTGTTGCAAATAGGAACTATGTGCCCGTAGATTTTATCGTTCTTGATATAGATTGCAATCCTTTATGTCCTATTGTTCTTGGTAGACCTTTCCTTAGAACGATTGGCGCAATTATTGATATGAAGGAAGGGAATATTAGATTCCAATTTCCATTAAATAAAGGCATGGAACACTTCCCTAGGAAGAAAATAAAATTACCATATGAATCTATCATTAGAGCCACTTATGGATTGCCTACCAAAGATGGCAATACCTAGATCTATCCTTGCTTTTATGCCCAGCTAGGGGCGTTCAACGATAGCGCTTGTTGGGAGGCAACCCAATTTTATTTTTAGTTTTTTGCTTTTTGCTTCTTTTTAGGAATAAATATTTGTTCTAGCCTCTGATTAGATGTGTTTTTATGTTTTAATTAGTGTTTGTGCCAAGTTAAACCTATAGGATCTTCTTGGATGATAGTTATTTGATCTTGCTGAAATTTCCAGAAACTTTCTATTCACAAAAATAATTGTTAAAAAACACCAGAACGTGATAAAATATTGATTCCAATTGCTGCTGATCAATAAACAAATTTCCTAGGTCTTCCTATTTTGGCTGATTTTTTGGAGTTCCAGAAGTTTGCGTTAGTTACAGATTACTACAGATTGTTCTGTTTTTGACAGATTCTGTTTTTTGTGTGTTGTTTGCTTATTTTGATGAATCTATGGCTAGTAAAAGTATTTATAAACCATAGAGAAGTTGTAATGCAGTAGGTTTAACACCAATATAAATAAAGAATGAGTTCATTACAGTACCTTGAAGTGGTCTTTTGTTTTCTTTCGCTAACGGAGCTCATGAGATTTTCTGCTAAGTTTTGTGTTGTGAAGTTTTCAAGTTTTGGGTGAAAGATTTGATGGATTATGGAACAAGGAGTGGCAAGAGCCTAAGCTTGGGTATGCCCATGGCACCCCCAAGATAATCTAAGGACACCATAAAGCCAAAGATTGGGGATGCCCCGGAAGGCATCCCCTCTTTCGTCTATGTCACGCCCAATATGTGATACTATCCTAAAGAGACTCGAAGGTCCCACCAAGGATAGAACCGCATATTGATACGCTTTTGCAAGGTGGATATCATTACATAAATATTACATAATAGATGGGGATACATACAAAAGGCATACAAATGCCGCAAGAATACATCAATACAACATACATAAGAGCAACATCCGACTACGGATGTAACACAAACAGAAACTCAACGACATCCACCCTGCTAGCCCAGGCTGCCGACCCGGAACCTAACCCAAGATCGACGAAGAAGAAGAAGAACTCCAACACGAATAAACATCGCTCTCACGTCATGATCATTGCATAACCTGTACCTGCAACTGTTGTTGTAGTGATCTGTGAGCCACGAGGACTCAGCAATCCCATTACCATGGGTATCAAGACTAGCAAAGCTTAATGGGTAAGGAAGGGGTAAAGTGGTGAGGTTGCAGCAGCGACTAAGCATGTATGGTGGCTAACATACGCAAATAAGAGCGAGAAGAGAAGCAACGGAACAGTCGTGAAACTAGCAATGATCAAGAAGTGATCCTGAACTCCTACTTACGTCAAACATAACCCAAAAACCGTGTTCACTTCCCGGACTCCGCCGAAAAGAGACCATCATGGTTACACACGCGGTTGATGCATTTTATTTAAGTCAAGTGTCAAGTTCTCTACAACCGGATATTAACAAATTCCCATCTGCCACATAACCGCGGGCACGGCTCTCGAAAGTTTATACCCTGCAGGGGTGTCCCAACTTAGCCCATTATAAGCTCTCACGGTCAACGAAGGATATTCCTTCTCCCGGGAAGAACCGATCAGTCTCAGAATCCCGGTTTACAAGACATTTTGACAATGGTAAAACAAGACCAGCAAAGCCGCCCGATGTGCCGACAAATCCCGATAGGAGCTGCACATATCTCGTTCTCAGGGCACACCGGATGAGCAAGCCGTCGGGTTGGCATAGACCCTAGTTTCCCAGGGGGGCGCCAGACATCGCTCGGTTTGGACCAGCACTTGGAGAAGCACTGGACCGGGGGGTAAAATAAAGATGACCCTCGGGAGAGCGACTCCCTAGGGAAAAGAAATAGGTGATAGGCAAATGGTAAAACCAAGGTTGGGCCTTGCTGGAGGAGTTCTATTCAAAGCGAACTGTCAAGGGGTCCCCATAACACCCAACCGCGTTAGGAACGCAAAATCAAGGAACATAATATCGGTATGACGGAAACTAGGGCGGCAAGAGTGGAACAAAACACCAAGCATAAGGCCGAGCCTTCCACCCTTTACCAAGTATATAGATGCATTAATTAAATAAGAGATATTGTGATATCCCAACATAAACATAATCCAACATGGAGCAATCTTCATCTTCACCTGCAACTAGCAACGCTATAAGAGGGGCTGAGCAAAAGCGGTAACATAGCCAAACAACGGTTTGCTAGGAAGGGTGACAAAGATTAGAGGTTCATGGCAATTTGGGAGGCTTGAAGAGCAAGTGATAGGTAGCCCAGCATAGCGATAGAACGAAGCAACTAGCATAGCAATGATAGTAATGAGATCCAAGGTGACGGTCATCTTGCCTGAAATCCCGCTAGGAAGAAGAACGAGTCCATGAAGAAGATGAAGCCATGAAGACGAACCAAGCATAGACGAACGAATCCTCACGATCGCAACGAAACAGGAACTACCCGGAAGAAGCACAACCGAAAAGAAGCAAACAACAAGGTAAACACACCACACATGAACAAGGCATGATGCTCAACCAAGTATGATGCATGACACGGCTACATGAAGCTACTCATGGCAAGAGATGATGCATACAAGAGCAACACATCAAGGCAAGTTTAAATGAGGCCGGAAATAACATATAACAATTCCGGTAAGTCCCCATATGCCAGTTTTGAAATTGGTCCAGATCTGAACAAACCTTATGTTAAAGTTATTAAACAGCAAGTTAAGATGCACCAAGATATTCTACACGAAATTCTAGTCAAGTTACATATAAAGTTCATTTAGTTCGGAGCTACGGCCTAGAAAATATGAGCAAAACAAGTTAAACATAGCATTGATGCAAAATGCATTCAAACATCAAGCAAACACATTCAAAACATGGATGCAACAAGGTAACATGAAACTACATGCAACACTAGCAAGTTTCATATAGAGCACGCTCAAAACGGAGCAACGGTGCAACACATACACTCCAAACAAGATATAACAACAATCTGTCCAAAACAGCAACTAGGCATCTTGCAAGGATCAAAACAATATGTTACATCACCCTAACATGATAAAACAAGGCATGGACATGATGTACAGGTAAAGCATGACAAAACATGAACACTGAGCTATCTCCAGAAACCACTGAAACATGCTCAAAAGGACGTGGCAAGATTGCAAATAATAACAGTTTCACAGACTTGGCAGAAAATCACTGGACATGGCAGAAATAACATCAGGTTGCAAAGTTGAGAGCTATCAAACAACATGCTACAGGAACATATCATAGCAAACAAAGGCATGGTATGAATCTACTAATTGCATAGAAAAAACGTCCCTTTCTGATCACGAGCCAAAAAGGCACAGAAGATATCATGGCACCCATGTAAACATAGCAAGTTTCATAAACAGATTCAGACTTGGCAGAAAAACTGAGCATGGCATAAACAGAATTATGAAGGCATCTTTACGAGCACAAATCACTCACTACCAAGCATTTCATGGCATTTGAAGGTATCCAACAGTAATATGGCATAATTATGAAGCTAAGCATGGCAAGAGCAAGTTCATAGAGTGCATGGATCACTACACATGTCAAAACTGAACTTCATGTTAACAGGCTGACAACAACATTATTTATAACCTTTGGAGCAAGATAACAATAAGTTACAGCAGGCTATAAATGCAAACAAGGGCATGGATGGATGGATAATAACATGTATAACAAAACATCCTTAGTGAAAATCTCCAGATCATGCATAGAATGACTAGTAGCAGCAGGTTTACATGGCATCACAACATAACAGACTCAGACTTGGCAGAAATGACTGTCACAGAAATCAGCAACATCATGGAGGCTACTTTGCATGTTTTTGGTAGTCACCACATAGGTCACAAAAATACAAGACAAGAACCCCTGTAAATATGGCATGATGTAGTCTAAAACACATGTAGAGCTCATGCTCATAGGATGCACACACAAAATGCAATGAAAAAGATAAATCACCAAGTTCTGATAACAGACAGCAGGTTAACATCATATAGCACTCTTGCAACGATGATTAGGGCATCTAGATGATCTCAAACAAGCATGGCACAATGTAACAAAATGCATATAATCTCCCAATGAACATTTTGATACATCATGTACGCAAAACGGAGTTACGAGCAGAAAGTTAAGGCATGTCAAACATATGAACATGGTGCTAAAAACACGAGGACTTGGTGAAAATTACCCTCGCAGAAAACTGGGACGGAGGGGTCCCGGAACGGAGCGGTGCGGGAAGCCGTTTGGTTAGGCGGATCTGGGACGGGACCATCCCAGCGCGGGTCAACACCGTCTCCGATGACCCTAGGGTTCCGGCGACTGCCGGGGAGGACGGAGGAGGGCGGATCCGGGGCGGCCGAAGCTCCCGCGGCCGGATCCGGGCGGAGG
>NC_057796.1:158334790-158337250 GCF_018294505.1 Triticum aestivum | reverse complement strand
GACGCGAGCACGGCGGTGGAGATCGGCCAGCCGGGCGGCGAGGAGGCGCGGTGGCCGGGGCAGGGGCTCGGGCGGCGGATCGGGGACGGGCTGGGGCGACGTGGCCGGTGGAGATTGGAGCGGGAGGCGGCGGCGATGACATGGCACGCCCCCATTGGTCGGGCGACGTGGCTGGGCGGCGGGAGGACGCGTCCGGCGGCGAGAGGGAGGTTTGATCTAGGGTTTGTACCGCGAAAAATGAGGAGGGGGAGGCAAATATATAGGTAGAGGGAGCTAGGAGTGTCCAAATGAGGTGTCGTTTTCGCCCACACGATCGTGATCGAACGGCGGAGAGCATGGAAGGGGCTTAGATGGGTTAGTGGGCTGTTTGGAGGGGTGTTGGGCTGCAAGGAGAGAGGGGCTTTCGGGGTTACACGGTTAACCGTTGGGGCATCAAATGACCTCCAAATGGAACGAAATTTGACAGGCGGTCTGCCGATGATATACCAAGGCCACTCGGCAAATCCCGGCCCATTCCAAGAACGTTTTTCTCCCGCTCACAAAACAAGGTCTGAGAGGGGCGACGGGCGCGTGCGAGTGTCGGATCGCGAGACGGACAACGGGGAAAAGGACCGGATGCAAGTTTTGAAAACACGCAGATGAAATGCAGATGATGACATGGCAAAATGCAACATGCAAGCAAATGACATGGCAACAACGACGAAAAACGGGAAGACACCTGGCGCATCGGATCCGGGGCGTTACAACACTCCTCCACTAACAAGAGATCTCGTCCCGAGATCTTAGGGCCGAGACGGAAGGAAAAAGGGATGAGGTGAAATAAGAACGCAAGAGGAAAAGCAAAGAATCGAGAGCACTCGAGAAGAAGAGAGAAATGACGAGAATGACGAGAATCAAATGCTCACGGAATCAGATAGACTCTGAAACCACTCCGGTTAGAACGAGATAAGAAACGAATAAGACTGAAAGGATTTAGGCAGCACTCCGGCTGAAACATGGAGGATAGAACACGAGCTTGAGAGGATGGTATGATACTTGATGAAGACACGACACAAAATCTCCGGAAAGAATTGAAAGAGTTGAATGAAAAGAACGGAGAAGAAAATGACAACTTGTGCCACGAATGAAATTGAAAGCATCTTTAGAAGGGAGGTTTAAACGGAGTTGTTGAGAAAATCAACAGCGAAAAGAATAAGCTTGTTGTGGTCTTATAGGTAACATCTCAAGATCATAAGGTGATAACCGGCCACAAACGGAAATGATTGGATAGCTGAGAAGAACAAAGAAATGCAAAACTCCACTTCAAAAGAATACGGAGAATTAATTGCACTTAGAAAAGCAGAAGGAAAGATACTTGAGCTCCTCCAAAACAATCTTGATGAACACTTGAAGAATAAATTAAATCATGACGAGCCACCGTGAAGAACTCCGGTAACAAAAGGATGACGAGATAAAATTGGAGGATGAAAGGGATAATATTAGAGCCTTGCGATGACTTGGATGGAGGTTCCGACGAGATAAGCGAGAATAGCTTGGAACTCCGGAAAGAAAGAATGTAAACACTTGCGATTGGAATATATTCAACACGAACAAATTCCGAAGGAAGGGATTAATCAACTTGATGCAAGAAGAATAAGAATTATGTTATGCGTATCCTTCACCAATTTAAATTGATGACAAGCAATGGATTAGCATACCACTTATTCGCGTTGGAAAAAATTATGGGGGGATATAGCTGTAACATCCCAAATTTTCAATTTGGAATGTTATACATAGATCATCATTGCATATCATGTTTTGTTGCATTTTGACAAATCCTCGATAAATCCTAAGCAACTCAAGGACCCTCGGAGAGAGTTGGGGATTTTCTTGTATTTTCAAATTTGATTTTTCAAACGAGGATTTTTGGTTTTAATTATTTTTCTCTCCGGAAAAATATTTCATTTTAAATAAATGAGAGGAGAAAATATGACTTCTCCAAAACATTGAAATACAGGAGGAAAAATGTTAAAATCATTATTTGGAATTTATCTGGATTTTATTTGCAATTTTTATTGCATTTAAAAATATGCATGTTTTCAAAATAGTTATTTTTGATTTTAAAATTGTTCACCCTATTCTAGATTTTCTAACTAGACAGGAAAATTTTATTTCATATTTTTCTGATTTTTATTTATTTTTCTACGCAATATTTTTCCGTGGAACTTATTTTTTTTAAAAAAACAAAACAAACGCGCCCGCGCCGACTGGGCCGAGCCCAGCCGACGGCCCGCCCCGTCGCCCTCTCCTCTTCCCGCACGCGACGCCGCCGCCGGAGTCCGAGCACGCCACGGGAGCCGCCGCCGCCTCGGATGCCCCTTCCCCAAGCCGCCCGCACCCCCCCTCTGTTTTCCTCGCCACCGCCGCCGGAGGAGCCCGCCGCCGCCGCCCGCATCTAGCCCCGCCGCCGCCGCCTTTTTG
>NC_057796.1:158313585-158334457 GCF_018294505.1 Triticum aestivum | reverse complement strand
CGTCGAGGTACTGCCGCCGGCCGTCTCGTTGTTGACCGGTTTTCTGTAAAAAAAAACCTTTCGTTTTAAAAAAAACCCTAGATCGGTTTTTTTTCGGTTTTCTTATTTCGCGAGCGTTCACCGAACCGTTCGTTTTAACGAACACGTTCATCGGTTTTTCTCTGTTAACGAACGTCCGTTATTTAACCGTTTGTCCGTTTTTCTTTTTCGTCGGATTTTCTCGTTATTTTCTCGGATTCGATTTCCGATTGAATTTTCAAATCTGTTTAACTTTTCGCTCGTTTATCGGAATCAGGTGATTCAAGCGCCTAGAGTTTCGTCTCGAAATTCTCTTTCCGTTTATCCTACTCAAACAAGTTTTTGCTACAGTAAAATTTGACCTAGATCCAGATTAGCAAACGAAGTTTCTTTCTTTCGCCGTTTGACTTTCATTGCTTCTTTCGAGTTGATTCTTTTTGCAAACCGGAGTTCTTAAGTTGAACTTTCTGGTTGGATCTTTCATTCGAGTTTTACCTGTGCATTAGATGAGTACTGATTGTATGATTGTTTGTTTGCGATAGAGTACCCGGAGTGTGCCGCTTGTTACTTCGACTCGTTAGGTTTTGCGGATCATCAGCAAGGCAAGTAACACTTTGATCATACCCCGTTCATACCCAGTTTTTATTGCATTAGATCTATTCCCTCAAACATTGCATGATTAGAATGTAATTAAACTGTGGGTATTGGGAAGTAGTTGAGGTAGTACCTATTTCCTGTTTTTCATTATCAAACCCTTGGGAGTTACTTCTACGTTGCTATTATATTGCCATGCTATGCTCGTAGACGTGGATTGGGTTTGAGTGATATTCATGACAGGTGTGAGATGTTAAATAATGGTTCAACTTAAGGTGGCAACTAAAACTCACATCTGGGTGGATTGAGGCACCTGGAGAACCCAGTGTTGTCTGTATGTATAAGGTCCGCCACCCAGGCTCAAAGGGATCATAAGATTATTCATGCTAGAAACTTCCGTGTGCAGCCACAAGCTATTATGGGCTCTAGCATAGCTGAGTAGGTTACAGGATCTCTTGAAGAGGTGGACTAGCAGATGTAGGGGAAAGTAGGTGTACCGGTCCATCCAGAGTAAAGAGTGATTGTTTCTGAAAGACTGTGTCTCGGTCATCCGTTTCTCAAACATCATGTAGTGCGAGAATCAAGCGGAGGTGATTGAGTCTTGTGGGGAAAAGTGCACAAACCTCTGCAGAGTGTACAAGCTGATCATGATTAGCCGTGTCCCCGGTTATGGACAACTTGAGTATCTAGTATCTGGATTATCATTTGAATCTCATCACCATGATACTTATAATTAATTTTGTTGGGTTAATGATGTTACTTAACTGGGATTGAGTTGGAGGTACCTTCTCAATGTTTCAACCACCATGATAGTTAAATAAAATTTATTCCTTTGCAGTAGGATAAAATTGGCTTTTCGCAAAAACTGTAACCATAGAGCCTTTCCACCAGCCATATATGCATGTAGTATAGCCTTACCATTGTTCATTGTTCTCTATGTGCTACTTTGCCAGCATATTCTATGTGCTGACCCGTTTTCGGGCTGCAACGTTTCATGTTGCAGACTTCTCAGACGACGAGTAAGGTGCCTTAGGTCGTGGTCTTATACTCAGTGATGCCGCTGGAGTTGATGGACTCACTTATCTTCCAAGTCTTCCGCTGTTATCGTTATTAGATGGCCTTAAGCCATGTTTATTAAACTTAATTTCTTCGGAGATATTCGATGTAATAAGTGTGTGATTGCTACTCTGTTATAAATCCTCCATTTGTACTGTGCGTGTCAGCATTACTGATCCAGGGATGACACTGGTGCACAGCAGCACAGACCATTTGAGGTCTGGTCGCTACAATAGCGCCACATATGGGAAGGTCTTCAACGAACCACCGGTAGGATTGGAAAGAACGAATGAATATATGTGATAAGAACGGAAAAAGGAATATTGAACGAACCACCGTAAGAATTCAAAATTGAATGACGAAAGAGAATGAATCATCGGGAAGAATTAGAAAAGCACAAAGATACTTGAGGGAATTAAGAGACAAGAGAACGAAGGGACCGCGAACTGATTGAAGAATACTTGAACGAAGCACCGGAAGAATATTGAGACGAACGAAGGGGCACGGATATATAATAAATGGAGAACGAATCTGAAAACTTAGAATGAAGAAATATTCCAAAAAGATGGCCTCCGGATGATCGAGATGGAAAAACAACTCCTGAAATACTCCTGATGGATAAGAAAAGAATTTCTGCCAAACGAAATAATTTGAGAGGATAACATGAAGTAGAACCACGAATCTTCGAGAGAACGGACAAGATTTAGAGGAAAACTCTTCTTCGGTCTTCCAATGTTGCGAATGACGACGAGAAACACCACCAAAATTGATGAGATACTCCAGGAGAATGAAAAGAGGAAGAAGGTTGACCCGATCATGAAAGAATTTGAAAGCGATCTTGGAGAAGCATCTGACTGATGAAATTCATACTTACGTCAAACTTCGAAAAGAATTTGAGAATAACTCCAAGAAACTTAGAAGAGTCAGGTAAGATCCTGGGAAAAGACCTGTGGGTTAGGGCCCACTGAAGAGAAATCACCGCTCAAAAAGGATTATTGAAGAGATAGATGATACAACGGAACAACTGAAGGACTTGAATGAGGTGACAACCTCGAATTAATTCGAACACAGACAAATCTCCTGAGATGTCTTTTCGAACTCCGGAATGATTAAATGACGAGAGGCGGACGAGCCAGGGAAAACATTTTGTTGAGGATATAGACCTTAGAGTCACCCGCCAGGAGGGGCCGGGTTACTCTAATGGTCATTACTAGAAGCCCGGCGCCAAGCTTGAAGACGGTGGGCCAGAGATGGGCTTAAGACCCGGATATGGCTTAAGGCCCGTAGTTATAATCATTATCATGGTAAAACTTGTAGTGCAAGGCAAGAATAGCTGAGAGTCCGAGCCGGACACTATTATGAGCCGGCCGGGACTCTGAGAGCTGCTGGGCGTCAGCCTCCCTATATAAAGGGACGACCCGGCAACGGATTAGGGACAAGAACAATCTCACCGAGAGCCGGGCATAGCAGTTTAGCTCCCTGGTGATCGTAACCCTAATCAATACCACCTCAAACTGGACGTAGGCTTTTACCTTCACCGTAAGGGGCCGAACCAGTATAAACCCTCGTGTTCCTTGTCCGGCATTAACCACTTCAAGCATCCTAGCTGCGATGGCTCCACGACTAAGTCCTAGCTCGAGGACATCTGTCGTGACAATTCCACGACAGTTGGCGCCCACCGTGGGGCCAGTGCACGGTGGATTTGAGTTCTTGAAGGGCAGCTTCAAAGGGCTCAAGGGATACGCTGTCGGCCGGATGACCAAGAGTCATCGCGGCAAGCTCTACATCGACGATGCAAACTGGGGCCCCGACGCCGGCTCAATTGAGTACGGGTACCGGGTCCCCTTCGGCGGAATTCATGTTTTCATTGGCAAGATTGGTGAGCCGGGCCCTGAGCCGGGTCTCTGTGCCGATCTCGTCGAGACGGCTCAGCGTGCACGACCCGCCCAGGCCCGGCCTGCCTTAAGGCATGCTTTTGTGGGGTGTATCCATGGAGGACTCTCTGATCGATCTGGATCTGGTGATGAGACGGCCGCCGGCTCTGACGGCGAGTCATCCACCGATGAGTCAAACTCGTTGTATCAACTTCAAGATGGCCGGCTCATGGGTTATTCCGATGGTGACAGTATTCCGGACCCGTTTGAGCCGCCAAGTCAGGTTGGGGTCTTTATGGCCGGTGCACAGCCTGTTCAGAACCCTGCTGCTGGAGCGGGAAACCCGGCGCCCTCGCCGGCTCAGGTGCTAATGGATCTCACGGACAAGATGACGGCCCTGTTAACCGCCACGGTTGACCCGGCGGATCAAGCCTGGCATGATGCGGAGGTGGCACAGTTAAAATTGGATCTAGTGAAGGCTAAGGAGGATCTGGCAGCAGAAGGGATCAGGATGACTGCGGAGCGGGCGGCTCTCGATGCCCAAACCCAGTTGATTCAAGCGCAGTCCTTCCGGCTCACGATGGATCAAAACGCGACCAATGAGGTCCTGAGAAGGAGGCATCAAAAGGCCCAATCACGACTCCCTCCGGTTTACGATCCACGCAACCTCTTCAACACGCCAGGTGCAGGGTCTAGCAACCCGCCAGGGGTCATAGTGCCCGGGTCGGGGACCCCTATTTAGCCACAAGTAATGGGGCCTCCCCAAATGCCCCCTGCCCCGCCTCAGTACGTGCCAATACCACCGGGTCATTATAATAACCCGCCGGAGAACATGGTCGCTGCGGCAGCACGGCTGGCGGCTCTCCCGGTCGACGGTGATTCTCCGACGGCTATTGAAGCCCGCCGGGTCAGGGAACTCCTTCAGACAGCACTGGCACAGCAAGAGGCGTACTCCTACAGCCGGGACAGGATCCACTCGACCCCTCGTCCAGGCTGGAGCCCGAGTTACAGCCGGCACATGGTCTCAGCGACCGGCTCAAGTAACGTCCGACGCCATGACCCGCCCCCTGGCCATGACCCAGCTCACAATGGAGCCTTTCACGCAGCAGACCAAGACAGAGCGCGGCAAGAGGCGGAGCAGGTGCCTCAGTTGACGGCTTACCAGACTCCCCCGGCTTATCCGACGACGTCCGTCGATGTGGGCATCCCTACCAGGACTGGGGTGTCCCTTGCTTGGTGCCGGCTATCCGCAATGAACGTCTACCCAAGAACTTCAAAGGCCCTAGGAAGGTGCCCAATTACACGGCTGACTTACAACCCGCAGCCTGGATCGAGAGCTATGAGATGGCCATGGAACTACTGGAGGTCAGTGAGGCGGCAATGGCCAAATACTTCACCATGATGTTGGATGGGACTGCCCGCACTTGGTTGAAAGGGCTACCACCGAATTCCATCGGGTCTTGGGCTGAGCTGAAAGCCCGGTTCATCCAAAACTTCAAGGATACCTGTAGGCAGTCTATGTCAATTGTGGATTTGACTAACTGTAAGCAGCAGGAGGGTGAGTCTATGACACATTGGGTTCGCCGGGTTAAGGAGATCATACATTCGTCAGATAAGATGGATGCCGGCTCAGCAGTCTTAATGTCGGAGCAGAATTGTCGTGTTGTGCCCCTAAAGATGAAACTCGGGCGGCTTAAGCGCGACTGCAATGATATGGGTACACTAATGGCGGCTCTTGTCAAATACGCCGATTCTGATGGTACCAAGGATCCCCCTTCAGATGATGAAAGGACAGGGAAGGGAAAGAAGAACGGCAATGGCAAGGGTCCTCAGCATAACCCGGGGAACCAAGGAGGAGGCAAGCTCAAGGCCGACGGCAGCCTAGAGTTTGTGGCCAACGCCAGCTCACAAGGGAATAACCAGCGACGTAAGGGGAGGTCCCCTCCCCGAGGCGGCGGGTCAGGTCCGACGCTGGAGCAGCTGTTGAATGAGCCTTGTCCAAGGCATGGCTCTAGAGAGAAGCCGCGACTCATCTGTGGAAGGATTGTGCAATCATGAAGGCCTTTAAGAATTACAATGGCCCGGGCGGCGGCTCAGGCGCCGGCGGCTTTCATGGCCCGGGCGGCGGCTCAAATTCTAATCCTCAGAACGGTCAAGGGGGCTTTAATCAGCAGTCTGGCCAGGGTCATCAACAGCAGCAGGGGGGTTATCAGACCAATCCAAAGCAGCTTAGCGGTGGACAGTATCATGTGTTTACCACCAGTCTGTGTAACCGAGATCAGAAGCTTCATAAGAGGGCTGTGAATGCTGTTGAGCCGGCAGTTCCACGCTACTTGAGGTGGTCTGAACAGCCTATAGTGTGGAGCGGGGAGGATCACCCTCCACGGGTGGATAATCTGGGTCACTTGGCCCTGGTGGTGGCTCCTCAGGTGGGAGGATATAAGTTCACTAAGGTGCTCATGGATGGAGGCAGCAGCATCAACATCCTCTACTATGAGACATTCCATCGTATGGGGTTGATTGATAAGAACCTCAGCCAGTCCAACACTATTTTCCATGGTGTGGTGCCTGGTAAGTCGGCTTATCCAGTCGGCAAGATTGAGTTGGAAGTGGCCTTTGGAGATGAGAACAACTACAGGGTGGAGAAATTGACCTTTGAGGTGGTCAAGATAAGAAGTCCATACCATGCTATATTTGGACGGCCGGCTTACGCCAAATTCATGGCACGGCCGTGTTATGTGTACTTACAGCTCAAGATGCCGGGTCACAATGGGACCATTACGGTTCACGGCAGCCGGAAAGTGGCTCTGGAGTGTGAGGAAGGCGATGCGGCTTATGCAGAATCTGTTTGTGCTACAGAGGAGTTGAAGTTTTACAAAGACAATGTTGACCCAACAGATATGACCTCTTTGAAAAAGCCGACTACGGAGAATGAGCCGGCGATGAAATTTAAGTCGGCTGATGAAACTAAGCTTGTTGATTTTGTTCCAGGAGATTCATCTCACCAGTTTAGCATCAGTGCCAATCTGGATCCCAAATAGGAAAGCGCGCTCATTGAGTTCATCCGTGAGAATAGGGACATCTTCGCATGGAAACCTTCTGACATGCCAGGTGTACCTAGAGAACTCGCTGAGCACACTCTCAATGTTGATCCGAAATTTAAGCCGGTCAGGCAGTTCCTTCGGCGGTTTAATGAAGAGAGGCGGAAGGCTATTGGTGAAGAAGTGGCCCGGCTCTTGGCGGCCGGGTTTATTGTTGAAGTCTTTCACCCAGAATGGTTAGCTAACCCGGTGCTTGTACTCAAGAAGAATGGCACCTGGCGGATGTGTGTGGACTACACGGACTTAAATAAGGCGTGTCCGGCTGATCCTTTCGCTCTTCCCCGTATTGATCAAATTATTGATGCTACAGCCGGTTGTGCGCGTTTAAGTTTCCTGGACGCTTATTCCGGATATCATCAGATTAAAATGGCGGTTAAGGCCTAGGAGAAGACGGTGTTCATCACTCCCATTGGAGCCTTCTGCTATGTGTCCATGCCTTTTGGGCTCAAGTGTGCACAGGCGACTTACCAGCGTTGTGTACAGAACTGTCTTCATAAACAGATTGGGCGCAATGTTCACGCTTATGTGGACGATATTGTGGTTAAGTCCATAAAAGAGGAAACCCTGATAGATGATTTAAGGGAAACCTTTGATAATCTCCGGGTCTACAAGATGATGCTTAACCCGGCCAAGTGTGTATTTGGTGTCCCTGCAGGCAAGCTCTTGGGTTTTTTGGTTTCTGACAGAGGCATTGAGGCTAACCCGGAGAAGATCAAGGCCATCACCTCCCTGGCTAAGCCGGCGTGTATAAATGACGTTCAGCGTTTGGCGGGTAGCATCGCTGCTTTAAGCCGGTTTATAAGCCGTTTGGGTGAGAAGGCCATGCCATTATATCAGTTGATGAAGAAAACTGATAACTTTGTCTGGAATGATGCAGCTAATACCGCTTTTGAGGATTTGAAGAAGCAGCTGGCAGAGCCCCTAGTCCTTGCTGCTCCGGTTGATAAGGAGCCCTTATTACTGTACGTGGCGGCAAACGCACGAGCCGTCAGTGTGGCTATTGTGGTGGAGCGCAAGGAGGAGCGTAAGGAGCATCCGGTTCAGCGGCCGGTTTATTATGTCAGGGAAGTGCTCATTGAGTCCAAGCAGCGGTACCCGCATTGGCAGAAGCTTGTGTATGGTGTGTTCATGGCGAGCCGGAAACTTAAGCATTATTTTCAGGGTCATCCCATCACTGTGGTCAGTTCTGCCCCTCTTGGTGATATCATTCAAAACAGAGAGGCCACAGGGAGAATTGCTAAGTGGGCTATAGAACTCGGACCTCATGGTCTCAAATATGTGCCACGCACTGCTGTTAAATCTCAGGCCTTGGTGGATTTCATCAATGATTGGACAGAGTCACAAGTGCCCGAGCAAAAGCCGGATAACACGTATTGGACTATTCACTTCGATGGGTCCAGGCAGTTGGAGGGCTCGGGGGCTGGCGTTGTATTGGCTTCCCCTAAAGGTGACAAGTTCCATTATGTGCTACAGCTGATGTTTCCTTGCACTAACAATGCGGCTGAGTACGAGGCCTTGCTCCACGGTCTTCGGATGGCTAAGGAGATGAGCTTGAGCCGGGTAAGGTGTTTCGGTGACTCAGACTTGGTGGCTCAACAAGTATCAGGCAAGTGGGACTCTAAGGACCCTCTCATGGCGGCTTATCGCCGCGAAGTTGATGCCATTGCTGGGCACTTTCAGGGCTACCAAGTAGAGCACATTGATCGCAGGAAGAACGAGGCGGCTGATGCTCTAAGCCGGCTAGGCTCTCAGCGAAAGCCGGTGCCGCCTAACACTTTCCTGGACGTCCTGTATAGTCCTTCTGTTAAGTTGCCTACGGAGGAAGACTTGGCTGTCCCTGACCCGGAGGCACGACTGGTGGCGGCTCTCCATATCATACCAGACTGGACAATGCAATATCTGGCTTACATGACCCGGGGCGAGTTGCCTGAGGATGAAACTTTGGCCAGGCAAATAACCCGGCGGGCTAAGTTAATGATTGTTATCGATGGCGAGTTGCATCATCGCAGTGTCACAGGAGCGTTTCAGCGTTGTGTCTCCCCTGAGGAAGGTCAAGAAATCTTGCGTGAGATCCATGAAGGGGATTGTGGCCATCACGCCGGCTCAAAGTCTCTTGTGGCCAAGGCCTTTCGTCATGGTTTCTATTGGCTGACGGCTCATGCTGATGCAGAGGACTTAGTCAGTAAGTGTGATGGTTGCCAAAGGTTCTCGCGACGGGCTCACGTACCGGCTCAAGAGCTGAGGATGATCCCAATCACTTGGCCCTTTGCGGTCTGGGGGCTTGATATGGTTGGACCTTTCAAAAGGTCCAAGGATAAGAAAACCCACCTCTTGGTGGCAGTTGACAAATTCACAAAGTGGGTGGAAGCTGAGCCAGTTAGCAAGTGCGATGCAGCCACGGCGGTTCAATTTATGAAAAAGGTGATTTTCCGTTTTGGCCTTCCGCACAGCATTATAACTGACAATGGCACCAATCTCTCCAAAGGCGCCATGGAAGAGTTTTGTCAACGAGAGCATATCCGACTTCATGTTTCCTCAGTGGCTCATCCTCAATCCAATGGTCAAGCTGAGAGAGCTAATCAGGAGATTCTGAAGGGCATCAAGCCCCGGCTTTTGCTCCCTTTGCAACGGACACCGGGTTGTTGGGTGAAGGAGTTGCCCTCCGTGTTATGGAGCATCAACACTACTCCTAACAGGTCTACAGGCTTCACGCCTTTCTTCATGGTTTACGGGGCGGAAGCAGTCCTCCCCAGTGACATCCGTCATGACTCACCTCGAGTGGCGGCTTATGTTGAGGCAGATAATGAATAGGTGCGCCAAGATGCTCTTGACTTGTTGGACGAACAGCGTGATGTGGCAGCAGCCCGTTCAGCGATTTATCAACAAGACCTGCCCCGTTATCATAGCCACCGGGTTAAATCCCGGGTCTTCCAGGAAGGCGATCTCGTGCTCCGGCTTATCCAGGATCAAACAGATGCACACAAGTTATCCCTGCCTTGGGAAGGGCCCTTTATGGTCAGCAAGAACTTGCACAACGGGTCATATTACCTCATTGACATTCGGGAGCACAAAGATTCACGTAAGTCGGAGGAAGAGACCCGTCGGCCGTGGAACATAGCTCAGCTTCGGCCTTACTACACTTGAGCCACCGGCTCTCATAATGTACATATTTCTCTCAGCCATGTATATATTATGATAAGCAATAAAGCAGGACCTCTGTCCTTTTTTCTCCTCCAAATGTGCACGTGTTTTCTTTGCAAGATTAACATGGTAACTTGAAGGAGGATCCGGCTTATGATCGTATTCGAATCTTGCCGCGGGTAATATGGTCACTTGGGGGCTTCCTGTTCAAACATGGGTCGTATTCGAACCAAAGAGAACATAGCTGTCGATACCCATTTGATTGGCAACGTGCCGAGCTCATTGGGAGTTTTTCTCTGATCATATTTGAATCATAGTTTAACCCCTTTGAGAACCGACGTGGATCGTATTCGAATCAGCATCGTTAAACAATTCTTAAAATCACTTGGGGGCTTCCTGTTCAAACATGGGTCGTATTCGAACCAAAGAGAACATAGCTGTTGGTACCCTCTTGATCGGCATCGCCACACCCACTGGGGGCTATATGATCGTATCCGAATCTTATCTTAACCCCTTTGGGCCGGGTCTCTGGTCGTATTCGAACCGGAAGCCCCTAAGTTCTTCCGCTTTATCACAAGTTTTCTCTGATTATGTCAAGGTGTGTACAGCCGGGTCTCACTTTGCCGGCTTAACTTTGGTTTACAGTATTGCTGAACGCAATGGGTGTTATAAGACAGGTAAACCGGAGTTGCGGTACCAACCTTCTTATCCGGGTTATCTAAAACCGGAAGTATGCTTGCAGGCCGTTAAGTATGTTCTTACGGCTGTATTCAGGATATCATTGAAGACAAGTCCTTTTTATTCATATTCCGGGTTATCTAAAACTTATGATTCTCAGGGCGGTAAGCCGCCTCGAGACTTGTGATTTGCCCTTCTATGCAGGATAATTAAAGGCACCTCTTTTGAGGTTAAGAAAAACAAAGGATTGATTATGACCCGGAGAAACATCAAAGAGAACTTCAAAAGACTTCAGCATTCAAGGCGTGCACGGTGACACGGCAAAAATAAAGTGTTGGTCCTACTCTATTACAAGACTCGTTGAGTCCAAAAGGGTGAGGCATTGTTTGGTAAACCGCCAGCCGAGTTACGACGCTTGCTGAGTTGAAGGCTCCGGCTCGTTCCTGTCTTCTCCTCCGGCTGATCCCAAGACCTGGAAAGTTGATGACTTCCAGTCGATGCCGCTGAGAGCTTCGAATTGGGCTTCCTCGTCAATTAACCCGGCCGGGTCAATCTCCGGGGCGAAAGTGTGCTGACGAGCCGGCGGGATCAAGTTGAGGGCTTCATAGCGAGGGGTTGGAATCCTCTGATTCTCCGCATTGTAACCCGGCTGGTACTTGGTCAGATCTGTGTCGTTCCCGATAAGGGTGGCCACCGGGCGTACGGCCTTCACGCAAGCTGCGAAGTCCTTCTGATCAAAAGCTGAGTCGTCTTCCTTCAGGCTTGGATATCCAAGGGCGATGTCCGCCGGGTCTAACTCCGGCAGGAATGCCTTGGCCCGCCTCAGCGCGGTGATCGCTCCGGCTCTTGCAGAGGCCCGTCGCAGCTCTTGGATCCGTTGAGGCAGTACAGCGAGCCGGCGAAGGACTTCTGCCAGGTGAGTCGGCACCTCGTTGGATAGGGCCACCACAGCTAAGGCACGCTGTGACCCGGTGTAGAGCTGCTCCACCAGGGTATACACGGCCTTCAGCTTGGTTACCACGCTCTGGTTGAGGTTGGCACTTCTGGGGCCTGTTTAATAGAGTCAGATAAGCCGCCGACAAGGATGAAATTATGAGATATAAACATTCTAAACTTGATGAAAGCCGGCGCGACGACTTACCGAAGATTGCGGCCACCATCTGGGACACTTGGCGCTTTAGGCCGGAGAGCTCGGCGGTCTTCTCGGAGAGAGCCTTCTCCGCCTGTTCAGCCCGGTTCGCCAATGCGGCCTTTTCTTCGGCCCACACCTTCCGCTCAGCGTCGAACTCCGTCTTCAGCTTCTCTTGCGTGGCGATGCTGGACACGAACTTGGCGTTTGCCTTCCGGGTCTCCATCTCTTGCATCTTCAGCCGGCTCTTGACATCAGCAAGGTCAGCCTCAAGCTTCTTGCCAGCAGCCTGTATAAATTTCCGGGTTATGGCATGAACAGTTACTATATAAGTCCCAAGCGTTTTCCAAGCAAAGACACTTGGCACTTGGGGGCTAATGCATATTGAACGTATCTATCTACAAACTGCCGGCTCAATTGAGTAAGCCGGAACCTAAGTCTACAACATATTCAATCATAAGTCGTCGACTTGGGGGCTAGCATGGTAAAGGTAACTATGCAGTAAGTAAGAGGACAGCAGAATGATACCTCAGATTTCTGCTGGATCTGGTTCACCATGGCAACCTCTGCGTCCCGGCTCTTGTGCACTTGGCTGATGTAGCCAGAGACGAGCTCTCCAATGCTCAGGTTGGTGTAGTCGGAGAGGTCCAGGTTCACCCGGTGGGGCTGCAGCAACTCCCCCTTAGCGGAGCACTTGGCCAGCACGGTAGGTCTCCCCGGCTCAACGAACTCCGTCCGGGTGATTACCACGTACGGGTCGTCTGCTGGTGGAGCCGAGCTGGAGGCCTCCGGGTTAACAGAAGCTTCTGTAGTTGCCTTGGTAGTTGGGGCAGCGGCCTCAGGTGCCTTGTCGGTTGGAATGGTGGCTTCGGGGGCGGAGCCAACTGGCGGTTCTTGAGCCGTCACCTCCGGTTCAGGTAAATCCGGCACTCCGGCTGATTTGGTTTTCTTCGCTCTCTTGGTGAGCTTTGCCTGGGCACTGAAAGGAGAGAAACATTAAGCACAAAAAGGGTAAGTACAGACAAGTGTAATATGAGATGGTTGTCATTACCCGGGCGCGGTCTTGAAAGCCGGAAGACTCGACTGCATAGAGTCGCCCGAAGAGGGGGAGGTCTCCTGATAATTTGAGTCAGAAGAATTGAGTGGCTGACGGATAACACCCGCCAACGGATGAAAAGGGTACAAGTGGGAAATAACCTCAGTTCGGCGCTTCCTTGATGTGTCAGGTCACCCGGAGGAGAGGTCGGTGTCCTTGTTGGTCCGGGTGTGACGCCGGCTCTCATGAACCTGTCGCTTCAAAATAAATTGAGGATCTTGATAAGCTAAAGGATGTGAAAAGCTTACTTTCCGGGTTACCCTTCGGACTTTCAGCCTTGGCAAGGGCTCCGAGTCGGAGGAAAGTGACATTACCTCTTCAACCACCGGGTTACTTGCGCCGGTGTCATCCTGACAATGAGCAAGTATTGATAAGGCGGACAGCAACAAACAACAAATGTAGCAAGGACTTAAAGGCTCAGGGGTTACCTCTGACTCAGAGCTGTCGCTTAATTGCATCAGCTCTGAAGCAGTAGGCCTGCTTCCTTTCTTGCGAGGGGCAGCTTTCTTAGCGGCTTTCTTCGCCTTTCTGGCCTTCTTGGCCGCCTCATGGTCATATTTGACCCGCCAGAACTTATCATCAGCCTGAAAAATGCAATAAGGTTCTCTTAAAATGATTCAGATGAAAGTTATGTACAGATAAGATGTTCAGATCAGCGGCTTACCGCTGGGGCTGGGTTGGTCTTGCAGAAGGGGGCTAGCCCGGTCCTTCCACAGTTTGCCAGGCTCTCGTTCAAGAGAGCCTTGGTCATCTCCTCTGCGACGTCTTCAGGAAGATCGTTGCGGCTGTGTCTCTGAGGGTCGTCCTTTCGACCCGTGTACTCACACATTAAGCCGGGGCGGCGGCTCAATGGGATCACCCGCCATGAGATCCAAACCCGGACCAGGTCGATTCCATTCAGACCATTGCCCAGGAGGGCCTTGATCTTGTTGATAGTGGGGAGCAGAGGTTGGCGCTCCGCTTGAGTCAGCTTGTCTGACAGTGGGTGAGTCGGCTCCAGACGCGAGGGGCGAAAGCCGGGCAGTGGACTTTCATCAGCCGGTGACGTGTCTTGGCAATAGAACCAAGTCATGTTCCAGTCCTTTGGGTGGCTCGGCGGCTCTGCATAAGGAAAAAGGCAGTCCCTACGCCGCTGGATGGAGATACCACCTAACTCCAGACTTGGCCCATTGGCGCACTCATTTTGACGGTTCAAGTAAAAAAGCTCTCTGAAGAGCAGCAGACTAGGTTCTTCTCCAAGGTAAACCTCGCAGAAGACTTGGAAGTTGCAGATGTTGGACACTGAGTTGGGTCCAATGTCTTGAGGCCGCAAGTCAAAGAAGTTTAGCACGTCCCTAAAAAACTTTGAGCCGGGCGGTGCGAAGCCCCGGCTCATATGATCCGCAAAAATCACTACCTCCCCGTCCTTTGGTTGTGTTCTCTCTTCTGACGGGTCAGGGGCACGGTAGGACATGACGTCCTTCTTGGGCAGATATCCGGACTTGACAAAATCTGCTAGGGTCTCATTGGTGACATTGGACCTCATCCAGTTGCAAGTAATGGGAGCTTTGGGAGGCATGGTGAAAGTCGGCAGTCTATGATAAAAGGAAAAACGTTCGGGTTAATTATGAGCCGGAAGAAATCTACGGTTCAAGGTCAAGGTGGCGGCTTATGAAGGGGACTAATGGTATACATTTAAGTGCATCGGGTTATTTAAGCCGCCGAGGGATTGAGAGTAATTTGATTGTCTGCAGGCTTTATCACAGCTAAGCCGGAAATTTTATGGCGCATGGTTGTCTTTAAGCCGGAAAGTTCTATGGCGCGGGGTTTCTTTAAACCGGAATTGTAAACCGCCGAGATTCAAGGATTGCAATTTTTACTAAGTGTGGTAAAACAGGTTTCACACATCGCAGTAAAAATTTTGGATCAAAATAGTCGGGCAAAAGAAAAGTTTCTAGACCTAGAAACAGACACTGGAGAAGTTCTTGAGCTCGAACAAGGTTCTTATGCAGTAAAAAGAGGGCTACTTGCATGTAAAATGGGTCCTCATCGTCTACCGCAGTAAGCCTATACAGAGCTAAGATCAAAAAGGGGCAGCAAAATTCAAATCTACTGAGGCCCGTGATGAGCTACGAAGAACATGAACGAACTACTCGAGCCCTAGTATGGATCTGCCCTACGGAGTAGCGGAGACTCACCGGAGCTGGAGAGGAGTGGAGGTTGCCGCCGTTTGTCTGGTCCGAGTCAGGGTGATGCAGCGGCCAAGGTTGACGAAGACCGGGGGCGCGACGGCGGCGGCAGTAGCAGAGCTCGGGCAAGGGAGCAGTGGCACGAGGAAGAAGATGGAGAGAGAAGTGGCTGAGAGCCCGTCGGGCCGGCCTATTTATAAGGCAAGTTCATAAGTGGGCGCGAGAATCAAGGAGACCACGACGTGGTTATCTCCCCACGAAACGCCTCGATTTTCGGGATGACAGTAAAGAAAAAGATCCGTTGCGGATCTGGCGGAGTAAAAAACGGGCTTAATGGAAGATGACGTCACGGCGGATTATCCGGAGTCCAGAGGATGACGTCACGCTGGGTTATGGCCTTCACACAATTGTAAGCCGGAGGTTTTCTGTCGAAGGAATCGAAGATTGACATGAGCCGGCTCAAATCAACCTGGGGCCTAATGTCGAGGATATAGACCTTAGAGTCACCCGCCAGGAGGGGCCGGGTTACTCTAATGGTCATTACCAGAAGCCCGGCGCCAAGCTTGAAGACGGTGGGCCAGAGATGGGCTTAAGACCCGGATATGGCTTAAGGCCCGTAGTTACAATCATTATCATGGTAAAACTTGTAGTGCAAGGCAAGAATAGCTGAGAGTCCGAGCCGGACACTCTTATGAGCCGGCCGGGACTCTGAGAGCTGCTGGGCGTCAGCCTCCCTATATAAAGGGACGACCCGGCAGCGGTTTAGGGACAAGAACAATCTCACCGAGAGCCGGGCATAGCAGTTTATCTCCCTGGTGATCGTAACCCTAATCAATACCACCTCAAACTGGACGTAGGCTTTTACCTTCACCGTAAGGGGCCGAACCAGTATAAACCCTCATGTTCCTTGTCCCGCATTAACCCCTTCAAGCTTCCTAGCTGCGATGGCTCCATGACTAAGTCCTAGCTCGAGGACATCTGCCGTGACAATTCCACGACACATTTGAGCTGAGGGAAAGAATACGATCGACAATGAAAAACTTGAATTGAGTCCACCGGAGAAGAAAAGAGATGAAGAATGACAAACGATACGAGAATTCACCGGTTGAAATAATAATTGAGGGAAGACTGAAGAGGCTCCGTACGAATGAAAATTGATGCTCAAAAGAGACTCAGACTCCGGGAAGAAGAGGGTGGGAGGGCGGGAAAAATAAAGGCAACTTGGAAGGGAGAACCGACGAATAGCTTGAAGAGTTGAAATTCATGAGGAAAGACTGCAAAGGCTTCACACGAGTAGGATCGATACTCGATTACGGACTCCGGCTCCGAGAAGAAAAAGGGGTGGGCGGGTGGGCGGGTGGGAAAAACAAGGACAACTTCGGATGGGAAACAACGTCGGTTGAGAAAGCACTGAGGACTGGTCTTGCAAAAGATGACGAGGATCGAAACCACTCGAAGAGAAATGCGCCGGATTGAAAAGAGGATGGACAACGAACAAAATCTAACCGCGTGATCCTAAAGAAAAATTTTAAGGGGAAGAGAAGTAAGTCGATACACCTACGTCAAGATTCCTCACCAGAGCAACGAAGGGGCTGAGGAGTAAAAGAAATCCTACTCTCCGATATAGCTAGACTCCGAAAACAGTTTTCTTCTAGACTCAACAACGGCCAAACTACACGATCAATCAAGGGGGCTCCTAGGGTCGGTCGAGGCTCTGCTACCAACTTGTCAGCGTATCAATATGCGGTTCTATCCTTGGTGGGACCTTCGAGTCTCTTTAGGATAGTATCGCATATTGGGCGTGACAGTCTACTCCCATCGATAACTTTACTTGGAGCTATATTTTTATTCACCACATGATATCTGTTTTGCTTGGAGCGTCTTGTATGATTTGAGTATTTGCTTTTTAGTTTGCCACAATCATCCTTGCTGTACACACCTTTTGAGAGAGACACACATGATTCGGAAATTATTAGAATACTCTATGTGCTTCACTTATATCTTTTGAGCTATATAGTTTTGCTCTAGTGCTTCACTTATATCTTTTAGAGCACGGTGGTGGATTTGTTTTATAGAAACTATTGATCTCTCATGCTTCACTTATATTATTTTTAGAGTCTTAAAATAGCATGGAAATTTGCTTTAATTAATATCATGAGAAAATTGATGCTTGATAATTGTTTTGAGATATAAAGGTGGTAATATCATAGTTGTGCTAGTTGAGTAATTGTGGAATTGAAAAATACATGTGTTGGAGTTTGTGATTCCCGTAGCATGCACGTATGGTGAACCGTTATGTAACAAAGTCGGAGCCTGAAGTATTTGTTGATTGTCTTCCTTTGTGTGGTGGTCGGGATCGCGCAATGGTTAACTCCTACCAACCCTTCCCCTAGGAGCATGCGTAGTAGTACTTTGCTTCGAGGACTAATAAATTTTTGCAATAAGTATATGAGTTCTTTATGACTAATGTGAGTCCATGGATTATACGCACACTTACCTTTCCGCAATTTTCTAGCCTCTTCGGTACCACGCATTGCCCTTTCTCACCTTGAGAGTTGGTGCAAACTTCGCCGGTGCATCCAAACCCCGTGATATGATACACTCCTTCACACATAAACCTCCTTATATATTCCTCAAAACAGCCACCATACCTACCTATCATGGCATTTCCATAGCCATTCCGAGATATATTGCCATGCAACTTTCCACCGTTTCATTTATCATGACATGCTCCATCATTGTCATATTGCTTTGCATGATCATGTAGTTGACATTGTATTTGTGGCAAAGCCACCGTTCATAATTCTTTCATACATGTCGCTCTTGATTCATTGCATATCCCGGTACACCGCCGGAGGCATTCATACAGAGTCATATTTTGTTCTAAGTATTGAGTTGTAATTCATGAGTTGTAAGTAAATAAAAGTGTGATGATCATCATTGTTAGAGCATTGTCCCAAGTGAGGAAAGGATGATGGAGACTATGATTCCCCCACAAGTCGGGATGAGACTCCGGACTAAAAAAAGAGGCCATAAAAAAAGAGAAAAGGCCCAAATAAAAAAAAGAGAAAAAGAGAGAAAAAGAGAGAAGGGACAATGTTACTATCCTTTTACCACACTTGTGCTTCAAAGTAGCACCGTGATCTTCATAATAGAGAGTCTCTCATTTTGTCACTTTCATATACTAGTGGGAAATTTCATTATAGAACTTGGCTTGTATATTCCAATGATGGGCTTCCTCAAAAGCCCGAGGTCTTCGTGAGCAAGCAAGTTGGATGCACACCCACTTAGTTTCTTTTTGAGCTTTCATACACTTATAGCTCTAGTGCATCTGTTGCATGGCAATCCCTACTCCTCGCGTTAACATCAATTGATGGGCATCTCCATAGCCCGTTGATTAGCCTCGTTGATGTGAGACTTTCTCCTTTTTGTCTTCCCACATAACCCCTACCATTGTACCTTATTCCACCATAGTGCTATATCCATGGCTTGCGCTCATGTATTGCGTAAGAGTTGAAAAGGCTGAAGCGCGTTAAAAGTATGAACCAATTGCTTGGCCAAAACCGGGGTCGTACATGATATGAATATTTTGTGTGGGGAAGATGGAGCATAGCCAGACTATATGATTTTGTAGGGATAACTTGCTTTGGCTATGTTATTTTGATAAGACATAATTGCTTAGTTAGTATGCTTGAAGTACTATTGTTTTTATGTCAACATTAAACTTTTATCTTGAATCATATCAAATCTGAACATTCATGACACAATGAGAAGAATTATATTGAAATTATGCCAAGTAGCACTCCGCATCAAAAATTCTGATTTTATCATTTACCTACTCGAGGACGAGCAGGAATTAAGCTTGGGGATGCTTGATACGTCTCCAACGTATCTATAATTTTTGATTGCTCCATGCTATATTATCTTCTGTTTTGGACATTATCGGGCTTTTTTATTCACTTTTATATTATTTTTGGGACTAACCTATTAACCGGAGGCCCAGCCCAGAATTGTTGTTTTTTGCCTATTTCAGAGTTTCACAGAAAAAGAATATCAAACGGAGTCCAAACGGAATGAAACCTTCGGGAACATGATTTTTGGAACGAACAAGATCCAGGAGACTTGGACCCTACATCAAGAAACAAAGGAGGAGGCCATGACGTAGGGGGCGCGCCTACCCACCCCCCCCCCCCAGGCACGCCCTCCACCCTCGTGGGCCCCCTGTTGCTCCACCGACGTACTCCTTCCTCCTATATATACCTACGTACCCCCAAACGATCAGATACGGAGCCAAAAACCTAATTCCACCACTGCAACCTTCTGTACCCACGACATCCCATCTTGGGGCCTATTCCGGAGCTCCACCGGAGGGGGCATCGATCATGGAGGGCTTCTACATCAACACCATAGCCCCTCCGATGAAGTGTGAGTAGTTTACCTCAGACCTTCGGGTCCATACTTATTAGCTAGATGGCTTCTTCTCTCTTTTTGGATCTCAATACAATGTTCTCCCCCTCTCTCATGGAGATCTATTCGATGTAATCTTCTTTTTGCGGTGTGTTTGTTGAGACCGATGAATTGTGGGTTTATGATCAAGTTTATCTATGAACAATATTTGAATCTTCTGAATTCTTTTATGTATGATTGGTTATCTTTGCAAGTCTCTTCGAATTATCAGTTTGGTTTGGCCTACTAGATTGATCTTTCTTGCAATGGGAGAAGTGCTTAGCTTTGGGTTCAATCTTGCGGTGTCCTTTCCGAGTGACAGTAGGGGCAGCAAGGCACGTATTGTATTGTTGCCATCGAGGATGACAAGATGGGGTTTTTATCATATTGCATGAATTTATCCCTCTACATCATGTCATCTTGCTTAAGGCGTTACTCTGTTTTTATGAACTTAATACTCTAGATGCATGCTGGATAGCGGTCGATGAGTGGAGTAATAGTAGTAGATGCAGGCAGGAGGCGGTCTACTTGTCTCGGACGTGATGCCTATATACATGATCATACCTAGATATTCTCATAACTATGCTCAATTCTGTCAATTGCTCAACAGTAATTTGTTCACCCACCGTAAAATACTTATGCTCTTGAGAGAAGCCACTAGTTAAACCTATGGCCCCCGGGTCTATCTTCATCATATTAATCTTCCAACACTTAGTTATTTCCGTTGCTCTTTACTTTGCATCTTTATCATAAAAATACCAAAAATATTATCCTATCATACTATCAGATCTCACTCTCGTAAGTGACCGTGTAGGGATTGACAACCCCTTATCGCGTTGGTTGCGAGGATTTATTTGTTTGTGTAGGTGCGAGGGACTCGCGCGTAGCCTCCTACTGGATTGATACCTTGGTTCTCAAAAACTGAGGGAAATACTTACGCTACTTTGCTGCATCACCCTTTCCTCTTCAAGGGAAAACCAACGCAGTGCTCAAGAGGTAGCATGGATCAGCAGAAACCACACAAGCTTGCTCCTGCCTGGGAAGGTCCCTTCATTGTCACCAGAGTGCTCCACAACGGAGCGTACCACCTCTACAATGTCGAGAACAAGAAAGACGAGCCGCGCGCTTGGAATGCGGAGCTGCTCCGCCCCTTTTATACTTAAGCACTCATTCTGATGAGATGTTATAAGAAATACCTTTGTAGTTTGTTTATTAAAGACAAGAGCTTTACAGTCTTCTAAAACGATTGTCGTTGCTTATGTTTGTGTCTGAAATCCCCCAGTGGGTGACTTAGCCGCGAATCCGTTTCGCCTAAGTTTATAAAATCCTACCGAGTGGTGAGCAAGCCTCTCACTCGGGGGCTTAGCCGCGAATCCGTTTCGCCTAAGTTTATAAAATCCTACCAAGTGGTGAGCAAGCCTCTCACTCGGGGGCTTAGCGGCATTCCAGTACTCGCCTAAGTTTGAAAAATCCTACCGAGTGGTGAGCAAGCCTCTCACTCGAGGGCTTAGCTGCAGTCCAGTACTTGCCTAAGTTTGAAAAATCCTACCGAGTGGTGAGCAAGCCTCTCA
>NC_057796.1:158206355-158312484 GCF_018294505.1 Triticum aestivum | reverse complement strand
ACAACGTACGCTCCATCCCTATCCGCAAGGACGACGAGGTGCAGGTCGACTGCAACCTTCTCCTCGGAGCTACGCCACAAGTGCAACGTACGCTCCATCCCTATCCGCAAGGACAACGAGGTGCAGGTCGACTGCAACCTTCTCCTAGGAGCTGCGCCACAAGTACAATGTACGCTCCATCCCTATCTGCAAGGACGACGAGGTGCAGGTCGACTGCAACCTTCTCCTCGGAGCTACGCCACAAGTACAACGTACGCTCCATCCTCATCCGCAAGGACGACGAGGTGCAGGTCGACTGGAATCTCCTCCTCAGAGCTGCATCTCAAGTACAAAGATTATTCCGAGTGAAGAACAAATTCCACTCGAAGGCAAACACAAGAATATTCAGAGATAAACCAAGCTCAGATAAATCCTAATGTTCCGGACCACGGATCAAAAGTACTCGAGCATCAAGCCCGAAGAAGTTTAACGATTACACAATCACTCGGCATTCCGAGGCAAATAAAGGTGGAGCATAATGTTTTTTGGTCACTCGTCACGAGAAGGACTGGCTGGGTCGCAGAAACTGTCAAGGTCTATGCTGTCTGCGATGCGAGTGGCGGCGTCAAGGAAAGTGTCCATGAAGGACTGGAAAGTGTGCCTTTTTGTGTTGGCAACCTTGAGCTCCGCCAGCTTGTCTTCTTTGACGTCCTTGCAGTGCACTCGGACCAGAGACAGCGCGGCATCAGCGCCGTAGCGAGCAGATGACTTCTTCCATTCTTGCACTCGGTCAGGTATTTGATTCAGTCGAGCCATCAGAGACTCGAGCTATTGAGACAGTTCTGCCTGAGGCCAGAGTTCAGCATCAACCCAAGTCATCGCCGCCTTCAAGCGGGCAAGATAAGCAACCGCGCTGTCCATGCGAGATTCCAACCGCAGCACATTCATTGCAATGCCATCTTTGACTGGGCAATTTATGGGATCGAGACCCGTCTCGACCCGCCCAGTTTCCGCTTCAAAGTCCTGGTAGAGTTCTGCACAGTCGAGTAAATGGTGAGTCGACAATATAATAAGACCTGTCAATCGACCATAACAAGTCAGTCGGACATCGGTACCTTCAAGCTTTAAGACCAGTTTTGCAGCAAGCTGGCCCAGATAAGACTCTAACTCGCCCTTCTTGGTTTTGAGGCTCCCAATTTCGTCAGTCAGCTTGTCCTTGTCTTTCTTCAGTCGCTCGACCTCCAGATTGGCGTCAGAGACAGCAGTCTTAAGTTTGGAGTTCTCTTCTTCTAACTTGCCAACTGAAGCAAGCTTCTTGTCAGCAAGTGTCGTTTTCTCTCGCGCTTCCTTCTGCGTGGCAGCAAGATCCAGATCCTTCTTCTCAAGAGCCTGCGTCATTTTCTCTAAAGAAATAACATTCTTCAGACGAGCTTGGAGTTGACGGTTTTCACTACATACATCTGCTCGAGTGGAGTCACTCGGTTCAAAAAATGGAAAGGAAAAAGTGCCAGTCGTAAGATGGACAGTTGACGATTGGTTACCTCCCATGGCAGCTACTTCGTCACGAGCAGTCTTGAGATTCTTCTTGGCCAGTTCCAGATCAAGGTTGAGGCTGATTTGCTGTTTGTTCGGTGTAGAAATTTGAGCCCCAAGATCACAAGATTTCTGCGGTCAATATATAAGACATATCAGTCGACAGAAACAAAAGAACATCACAGGGAAGGTTACTCTAAGACTACCGTCGAATCAAACATTCAACGGCAGTCTCGGGGACTACACCCAGTGGGTGCACTTAGCGTGCCCCCACTGGTTTGATTAAACACTCGGCATGGTCTGCCCAGCGCGAGTTGTAAAAAAAGCCGTTCTCAGACCATAGTCGGCTGCCCGCAGTCAACCACGGTCTCAGGGACTACACCCAGTGGGTGCACTTAGCGTGCCCCCACTGGTTCTGGTTCCATCCGGCCTGGTCCGCCCAGGCCGAGTGACAAAATTCTGATTCTCAGACCACAGTCGACTGCCCGCAGTCAACTATGGTCTCGGGGACTACACCCAGTGGGTTCACTCAGAGTGCCCCCACTAGTTCAAAGATTCAATCCGCCTACACCCAGTGGGTGATCACACGAGAAATATGATCAATCAGAAATCAACTAACCTGGACAATGGTCTGCAGAGCAGCTCCAGCGTTGAAGGCCACCTGACTGGCCTCATGCACCACTTTCATTTGCCCCATCACAAGATTCAACTGAAGGAGAGCTTCCTTGGCGGCACTCGGTGGGTCGTCTGGAGTTTGATACGCAGTGAAAAGCGATGATGGCAGAGCAGTCGAAGCAGCTACTGGGTCTGATGCGTGGAGTTGTATTGGTGCAACAGGGGTCTGAGCAGCTGATCCTGATGGGCAATCAGTCGATAGTGGGATAGCGAAAGTGACGTTGGCGCGAGCCGGATCTGTTGATCGCTCGACCGCCGTCTCAGGCATCACAATCGACTGAGGAACCTGAACCTCAGGCGCTTTCCCGCTTAGTTCCTTGTCCCTCCTCCTCCTTTCCCTCGGCGGTACTTCTTCTTCATCGTCCCGGAGCACAACAACGTCTCGTGGAGCTGCAGCAAACAGAGAAAATCAGAGAGACAGGTGACAAACAATCTAGTCGTCCAAATAAATTCGAGTCAGGCGGACTTACTAGCTTTGGAGGTAGCTGCGTCCTCGGTTTCCTCGTCGTCTGGGACCTTGTCGATATCCATGTCAGTCGCGGCAGAGGCCGGGCTGGAAAGGTTCATCATCCACTCGGTCAGTACAAGAGAATTGGTCGGAACAAGAAAATACGAGAAGAACATTTACCCAGAAGCAACAGGAACATCCATCTTGATTCTAGGCAAAGTCTTCCGAGCCTTCGAGGGATTGATCTTGGGCTGCTTGGTGACTTTCTCAACCAATTCTGGAGTCGAAGACCAAGCGCGCCTTTGAGATGGAGCGCTCGAGGCCACAGCCTTACCGCGCCTGCCAGCGGGATCATGGTGCTACTTGGATCGACATTCTGAACAAGGCGGTGAGTCGACTACCTCCTCATCATCCGACTCATCGCTCTCGTATTCGTCATCGTCGGCTGGTGACTCCCATTCGCCGCTCTCCTCCGCGCTGTCCTCGCCCTCATGGTCCTGCTCCAGAGCTTGTTCGCCATTGGGCATTGAGTACATTTCTGTATAAATCTACAAGACAAGGAGCCGAGTGGAAATCAGTCGGATTAGCAAATAGTCGGAAAACACATCTAAATACAATCGATTATAGCGGCCAAACCTTGTCTGGCTGGTTGCTGTCGCTGAAAGGGTTGACTCTCCTGGCGCCCCTGGGGTTGTCCTTTTTCCCGGTGATGCCCCTCAGCCATTGGGCCACTGTTTTGGCCGGCACCTCCTTTGGATGAACCCGAGCAGTGTCACCGGCCCGGAGTACATCCACATGGAGTGGTCACGGGCTTGGAGCGGTTGAATGCGCCGACTGAGGAACACCTCCAGCAGATCCATGCTGGTGACGCCTTGGTTGATCAGCTGAACCACCCTCTCGACCAGCATGCCTGTCTCTGCCTTCTCCGTGGCGGTCACTTTCAATGAAGATGGAGTTTGAACACGATCAAAAGAAAAAGGAGGAAGTCCAATCGACTGGCCTGGGGTCGTAATATCCTGGCAGTAGAACCAGGACGACTGCCAGTCCCTGACCGACTCAGGAAGAGTCATCGAAGGAAAGGAACTCCTCTTCCTCTTCTGGATACCCAGGCCCCCACACATTCGGATAACATGGGTTTTCTCATCGTTCGAGTTTGCTTTCTTCACTGTTTGGGAGCGGATGGTGAAAATGTGCTTGAAAAGACCCCAGTGCGGTCGACACCCCAGGAAATTCTCGCACATGGACACAAATGCGGCAAGATATGTGATGGTGTTGGGAGTAAAATGATGGAGTTGAGCCCCAAAGAAATTCAAGAAACCTCGAAAAAAGGGGTGTGGAGGAAGCGAGAAGCCGCGGTCGACATGGGTGGCGAGCAGAACACACTCACCCAGTCGTGGCCGCGGCTCTGTTTCCCCCTCCGGCAACCGCGCAGCCTCATGGACGATCAGCCCTAACTCGGCCATCTCGTCCAAGTCTTCCTACCGAAGCGAAGATCGGATCCAATCTCCCTGGATCCAACCCGACGGCAGCCCCGAGCGCGATGAAGATCCCCATTCGTCTTCTTGCATTTCGCTACCCCCGTCGCCTTCTTCGCGCGTTCCAGCGCCGCCGTTTTCTCCTTCCCCATGGCGGCAGAGCGGCGGCGTCGAGAGTGGAGAAGCCGAATGGGATGAAGGAGCAAGAGGGAGAAGAAGGAGAATAGGCACGCACAGTGCGGACGCCTCTGCCTCACCGCTTTTAAAGGCCCACTTCCGAGTGGATGACGTGTGGGTCCGGGCGATCCTGTCAAATCCCTCAACAGTCGCACACGGGATACATGGCGAAAAGGTGGCGCGGAAATCGAAACGTCCTGTTTATCCACTCTGCTTACCTCGGCACGCTCCGCCTGGCGCGCTCCCACCAAAATTTCGAATCCCGCAAAATACGGGATCCTCTGCAACCGATCACGCCAAAGATTTCATGTCAAAGAAAACACTCGACAGGTGACGTTATAGAAACCGATCGACAATTTCTGAATTGATCAAGGCGAGTGAAATGAAGCCGAAGTTCTAACGCTAGCCACCGTTCAGAGATGAATCCTTGAGAAAGACAAGAGTCAAAGCAAGGTCAACTTCAACCTTGTTTTCACTCAGACCTCAATCCATTCGGGGGCAAATGATGAGGACATATACCTGGGGTAGGGTAATAGGCCTGACCTATACGTCCTACCTAAGGTCCTTGTCTTAGAAGCAAAGAAGTTCAAGAGCAAATAGGGAGGGCCCGACAAAGGTGTCGAGTACAATCCACTCGACCTACCATTCACTCGGAGACCCCTCCTTCTTTGCATCACTCGACCACTCAACCATTTGACCATGCAAAAGACCACTCGACGTACAGAAGACCTAAAGCCATTCTGCGCAGCAACGGTCGGGTGTTTACTCATAGACTTAATGATCATTTATAACACTTTATTACGGACGTTACCTGTAACGCTCCTTCTTTATGTACATTGAACTCTTGGTAACGGAGGATGGCTGAGGTCCTGGCGCACTCTATATAAGCCACCCTCCTCCTCAGGAACAAGGGTTTGCACCCCCTGTAACACACACACATATAATCCAGTCGACCGCCTCCGGGCACCGAGATGTAGGGCCATTACTTCCTCCGCGAAGGGCCTGAACTCATAAAACTCGCGTGTACAACTTCGCATAGCTAGGATCTTGCCTCTACATACTTACCCCCCATTCTACTGTCGGTCTTAGATCCACGACACTAAGCACTTCTCCCATTGCAAGAAAGATCAATCTAGTAGGCCAAACTAAACCGATAATTCGAAGAGACTTGCAAAGATATCAAATCATGCATATAAGAATTTAGAGAAGAACCAAATATTATTCATAGATAAACTTGATCATCAATCCACAATTCATCGGATCTCGGCAAACACACCGCAAAAAGTATTACATCGAATAGATCTCCAAGAACATCGAGGAGAACTTTGTATTGAGAACCAAAGAGAGAGAAGAAGCCATCTAGCTAATAACTATGGACCCGAAGGTCTGTGGTAAACAACTCACACATCATCGGAGTGGCTATGGTGTTGATGTAGAAGCCCTTCGTGATCGATTCCCCCTCCGGCAGATCGCCGGAAAAGGCCCTAAGATGGGATCTCACGGGTACAGAAGGTTGCAGCGGTGGAAAAGTTGTTTCGTAGCTCCCCCTGGTGTTTTTATGGTATAAGAGTATATATAGGCGAAAGAAGTACGTCGGTGGAGCTCCGTGGATCCCATGAGGGTGGGGGCACGCCTACCCCCGCTGGGTGCACCCTCCTACCTCCTGGCTGCCTCGCAGAGTTCCAGACTTCAACTCCAAGTCTTCTGGATTGCTTTCGCTCCAAGAAAGATCATCGCGAAGGTTTCATTCCGTTTGGATTCCGTTTGGTATTCCTTTTCTGCAAAACACTAAAATAGGCATAAAAAAAGAAAGTGGCAATGGGCCTTCGGTTAATAGGTTAGTCCCAAAAATAATATAAAAGAGCATATTAAAGCCCATTAAACATCCAAAACAGATAATATAATAGCATGGAACAATCAAAAAATATAGATTGGAGACGTATCAATCCTCGCTGCCAAAGTCCTTTCCGTCCCAACGGCTCCACGTGGTCGCCAGGCCCGGCGCTAAACTATTCTCGTCACTGCGCTGTCCTGTAACAAAACATGATGCATGTCCTGTGTTTAGACATCGTTTTATTTATGCTCGCATGAAACTGATGTTTTTGCTCAATCTTAATTGTGTGTTTATCCCTCTAGAGCTCGCCCGTCAGTGTTCATATGATTAGTCCCTATGCATGTTTGGGTTGCCTGCCGGTATCATATTTGCCACGATTGTCATAAGGGGCATGCCCTTAGCATTCATCTTGGCATGGATGCGTCCCGGCAGGTTTTTCCTTGATAGTTTTCGACGAGCCACTGATTCTGCGAGCAGGCTCGGAACAAAACGAGGATCCAGACAGAGAAACTAGCAAGGTGCCACTACACGAAGGATTTCCTCATATGAACACTTCAATACCCAAGGGATAAACGAATGCAAAATCTTAAACTCATAAGAGAGAAATGAATGCATGGACTTAGCTTTTGTCCTCGCTCCCTCCCATCCCCTTCAGCTGCGAGTGCTTGATGTGTTCGCATGCTTTGGGAAGGATGGATGCCATGTGTGTAGTTCTCAGGCTCCCGGCAGGGGCCGATAAAAATCCATATGTATCTTGCGGGCGGCAGGACGCGGTGCAAGGTACGACTGGTTTCTCTCTCCTGCCCTCCATACTTTTCAAACAATCTGGTGGCGGCTAGCATAGAAGTCACGCTACTGTGGACGGCCTTGCCCAAGCGCACTTGCCGAAGCTACGATGGAGATCTCGATGCAACGACGCTACGATGGAGATCAAGGTGTCGAGCCGGTGACGATGGAGATCATGACGATGCTTTGGAGATGGAGATCAAAAGCACAAGATAATGATGGCCATATCATGTCACATATTTTGATTCCATGTTATGTTTATCCTTTATGCATCTTATTTTTCTTAGAACGGCGGTAGCATTATAAGATGGTCCCTTCATTAAATTTCAAGATAAAAGTGTTCTTCCCGTGTATGCACCATTGCCAAAGTTCATCGTTTCGAAGCACCACGTGATGATCGGGTGTGATAGACTCTACGTTCACATACAACGGGTGTAAGACAGTTTTGCACATGTAGAATACTTGGGTTAAACTTGACGAACCTAGCATGTACAGACATGATGTGGGAACACTAGAGACCGAAAGGTCAAACGTGAGTCATATAGTAGATATGATCAACATAGAGATGTTCACCATTGATGACTACCCCATCTCACGTGATGATCAGACATGGATTGGTTGATTTGGATCACGTATTACTTAGATAACTTGAGGGATGTTTATTTAAGTGGGAGTTCATTAGTAATTTTATTAATTGAACTTAATGAACCTAGTATTATAGTTTTGCATATCTATGTTGTAGATCAATGGCCTGAGCTACCATTCCCCTGAATTTTAATGCATTCCTAGAGAAAGTTAAGTTGAAACATGATGGTAGCAACTACACGGGCTGGGTCAGTAACTTGAGGATTATCCTCATTGTTGCACAAAAGAATTATGTCCTTGATGCACCGCTCGGTGACAAACCTGCCGCAGGAGCTAAAGTAGATGTTATGAACATCTGGCAAGCTCGATCTGATGACTACTCAATAGTTCAGTGTGCCATGCTTTACGGCTTAGAACCGGGACTTCAAAGACATTTTGAACGTCATGGAGCATATGAGATGTTCAAGGAGTTGAAGTTAATATTTCAAGCAAATGCCCGGGTTGAGAGATATGAAGTCTCCAACAAGTTCTATAGCTGCAAGATGGAGGAGAACAGTTCTGTCAGTGAACACATACTAAAAATGTCTGCCTATCATAACCACTTGACTCAGCTGGGAGTTGAACTTCCAGTTGATAGTGTTATTGATAGAGTTCTTCCATCACTGCCACCAAGCTACAAAGGCTTCGTGATGAACTATAATATGCAAGGGATGAATCAAACGATTCCTGAGCTCTTCGCAATGCTTAAGGCCACGGAGGTAGAAATCGAGAAGGAGCATCAAGTGTTGATGGTTACAAAGAGCACTAGTTTCAAGAAAAAGGGCAAGGAAAAGAAAGGGAACTTCAGGAAGAATGGCAAGCAAGTTGCCACTCCCGGGAAGAAGCCCAAAGCTGGACCTAAGCCTGAAACTGAGTGCTTCTACTGCAAAGGAACCAGTCACTGGAAGCGGAACTACCCCAAATACTTGGCGGATAAGAAGGATGGCAAAGTGAACAAAGGTATATTTGATATACATGTATACCTTACTAATGCTCGTAGCAGCGCTTGGGTATTTGATACTCGTCCGGTTGCTCATATTTGTGATGCGGCTTGAACTACATCGGTATTTCCCCAAAGAGGAAGGATCAGTGATGAGACCAAGGTTATCGAACCAGTAGGAGAACCACGCAATACTATGTGAACGGTACCTGCATACAAAGAACAAATACTTGCAACCCGACGTAAAACAGGGGTTGTCAATCCCTCACGGGTAAAAAGATAGGTAAAATTGTACTAGATTGGATAAATAGATCTCGCAGGAACGCGAGATAAAATAAAAAAACAATAAATTGCAGCAAGGCATTTTTGTGTTTTTGGATTAATAGATCTGAAAATAAAAGCAAATAAAAATAGATCTCAAAGGCAAATATGATAAAGAAGAGACCCAGGGGCCGTAGATTTCACTAGTGGCTTCTCTCGGGAAAAATAGCATACCACGGGTAAACAAATTACTGTTTGGGCAATTGATAGAACTTCAAATAATCATGACGATATCGAGGCAATGATCATTATATAGGCATCACGTCCAAGATTAGTAGACCGACTCCTGCCTGCATCTACTACTATTACTCCACACATCGACCGCTATCCAGCATGCATCTAGTGTATTAAGTTCATGGAGAAATGGGGTAATACAATAAGAACGATGACATGATGTAGACAAGATCTATTCATGTAGCAATAGACCCCATCTTGGTATCCTTAATAGCAATGATACATACGTGTCATTTCCCTTTCTGTCACTGGGATTGAGCACCGTAAGATCAAACCCATCACAAAGCACATCTTCCCATGGCAAGAAAAATCGATCAGTCGGCCTAACTAAACTAAAGATTCGAAGAAGAAATACAAGGCTATATGTAATCATGCATATAAGAGATCAAAAGACTCAAACAACTTTCATGGATAAAAACATAGATCTGATCATAAACTCAAAGTTCATCGGATCCCAACAAACACTCTGCAAAAAGAGTTACATCAAATAGATCTCCAAGAGACCATTGTATTGAGAATCAAAAGAGAGAGAGGAAGCCATCTAGCTACTAACTACGGACCCGTAGGTCTACAATGAAATAGTCACGCATCATCAGAGAGGCACCAATGAGGATGATTGATATGTCCATTTTGCATCATGCTTTTATATTGATATTTATTGCATTATGGGTTGTTATTACACATTATATCACAATACTTATCCTATTCTCTCTTATTTTATAAGGTTTACATGAAGAGGGAGAATGCCGGTAGCTGGAATTCTGGACTGGAAAAGGAGCAAATATGATAGACCTATTCTGCACAACTCCAAAAGTCCTGAAACTTCACGGAGCATGTTTTTGGAATATATAAAAAATATTGGGCAAAGAAAGTGCCAGAGGGGGGCCACCAACTGATACGTCTCCAACGAATCTATAATTTTTGATTGTTCCATGCTATTATCTTATCTGTTTTGGGTGTTTAATGGGCGTTAATATGCTCTTTTATATTATTTTTGGGACTAACCTATTAAACGGAGGCCCAGTGCCAGTTTTGTTTTTTTGCCTATTTTAGTGTTTCACATAAAAGGAATATCAAACGGAATCCAAACGGAATGAAACCTTCGCGGTGATCTTTCTTGGACCGAAAGCAATCCACAAGACTTGGAGTTGAAGTCCGGAACGCCACAAGGCGGCCACGAGGCAGGAGGGCGCGCCCAGGGGGGTAGGCGTGCCCCCCACCCTCGTGGGCCGCTTGTAGCTCCACCGACGTACTTCTTTCGCCTATATATACTCTTATACCCTAAAAATCAGGGGGAGCCACGAAACCACTTTTCCACCGCCGCAACCTTCTGTCCCATCTTGGGGCCTTTTCCGGCGATCTGCCGGAGGGGGAATCGATCACGGAGGGCTTCTACATCAACATCATAGCCTCTCCGATTAAGCGTGAGTAGTTTACCACAGACCTTCGGGTCCATAGTTATTAGCTAGATGGCTTCTTCTCTCTCTTTGATTCTCAATATAAAGTTCTCCTCGATGTTCTTGGAGATCTATTCGATGTAATACTCTTTTGCGGTGTGTTTGCCAAGATCCGATGAATTGTGGATTTATGAACTTGATTATCTATGAATATTATTTGGTTCTTCTTTGAATTATTATATGCATTATTTGATATCTTTGCAAGTCTCTTCGAATTATCGGTTTAGTTTGGCCTACTAGATTGATCTTTCTTGCAATGGAAGAAGTGCTTAGATTTGGGTTCAATCTTGCGGTGTCCTTTCCCAATGACAGTAGGGGCAGCAAGGCATGTATTGTATTGTTGCCATCGAGGATAAAACGATGGGGTTTATATCATATTGCTTGAGTTTATCCCTCTACATCATGTCATCTTGCCTAATGCGTTACTCTGTTCTTATGAACTTAATACTCTAGATGCATGCTGGATAGCGGTCGATGTGTGGAGTAATAGTAGTAGATGCAGAATCGTTTCGGTCTACTTGACATGGACGTGATGCCTATATTCATGATCATTGCCTTAGATAACTTCATAACCATGCGCTCTTCTATCAATTGCTCGGCAGTAATTTGTTCACCCACCATAATACATGCTATCTTGAGAGAAGCCACTAGTGAAACCTATGGCCCCCGGGTCTCTTTCTTATTATATTGCATCTCTTTTATTTACATCGCATCTCGTTTACTGTTTTGCAATCTTTACTTTCCAATCTATACAACAAAAATACCAAAAATATTTACTTTACTATCTTTATTAGATCTCACTTTTGTGAGTGGCCGTGAAGGGATTGACAACCCCTTTATCGCGTTGGTTGCAAGGTTCTTGATTGTTTGTGCAGGTACTAGGTGACTTGTGTGTTGTCTCCGACTGGATTGATACCTTGGTTCTCAAAAACTGAGGGAAATACTTACGCTACTTTGCCGCATCACCCTTTCCTCTTCAAGGGAAAACCAACGCATGCTCAAGAGGTAGCAAGAAGGATTTCTGGCACCGTTGCCGGGGAGATCTACGCCAAGTCAAGACATACCAAGTACCCATCATAAACTCTTCTCCCTCGCATTATATTATTTGCCATTCGCCTCTCATTTTCCTCTCCCCCACTTCTAAAATGATTTTCGAAAACCTTTGACTTTTCTTTGCCCTTTTCCATTCGTCTCTTTTCGCTTGCTTCTTGTGCGTCCGTGTGTTAGATCGTTTGTCTCGCCTTCATGGCTAGCCATCTCCCTCTTCCTTTGTCTCCCGATTTTGAAGTTCTTCACTTCAAACAAAGACAAGGAGAAAATTGAAAGATGCTTGGTACAGGATGATAGAATCTTATCATAATTGCACTATAGAGGGAGATTTCAAGATTTTACTTCGTAATTTTTATGTTGGGCTAACCATGTCCCACAGACAACTCTTGGATTTTGCCGCTAAAGGGAGTTTTATTGGCATTGATCCCAGTATTGCGTATGAGATTATAGAGGGAATAGTAGGAGTACTACCCCCACAAAAGCGACTTAATCATACTCAAGAAGGAACCCAAGTTTTTGAGAAAATATGCGAAGTAACTAAAATTTTGCAAAAATCTCTTGAACCTCTCAAAAGTGTTAGTGGGAACCTTCACCGTATGAATATGTTGATCACTCTTTGCAATAAGTGGTTGGATGCTCTAGATCTAAAGATCTACAAGTATGAAGGGAAATGTAAGGAACCTCCCGGATCTGAGCATAACCCCATTAAAAATATAAATGCCAAAGATGGCAATACCTAGATCTATTCTTGCTTTTATGCCTAACTAGGGGCGTTAAACGACAGCGCTTGTTGGGAGGCAACCCAATTTTATTTTTGTTCTTTACTTTTTGTTACTGTTTATTAATAAATAATTCATCTAGCCTATGTTTAGATGTGGTTTTATGTTTTAATTAGTTTTTGTGCCAAGTAGAACCTTTGGGAAGACTTGGGTGAAATATTTGCAATCTTGCTGTAAAAAACAGAAACTTATGCGCTCACGAGAATAGATGCCATTTTTGACTGGAGACTGCTCTTCGGTTGATTATTTTTGCAGATAATTAATAGACAAATTCCTCACGTCCACCAATTTATTTCAGAATTGTTGGAGTTCCAGAAGTATTCGATTTAGTCAGATTGCTACAGACTGTTCTGTTTTGACAGATTCTGTTTTTCGTGTGTTGTTGGCTTATTTTGATGAATCTATGAGTAGTATCGGGCGGTATGAACCATAGAGAAGTTGGAATAAAGTAGGTTTAACACAAATATAAATAAATAATGGGTTCATTACAGTATATTAAAGTGGTGGTTTATTTTCTTATACTAACGGAGCTCATGAGATTTTCTGTTGAGTTTTGTGTTGTGAAGTTTTCAAGTTTTTGGGTAAAGATTTGATGGATTTTGGAATGAACAGTGGCAAGAGCCTAAGCTTGGGGATGCCCAAGGCACCCCAAGGTAAAATTAAAGGAAAACCAAAAGCCTAAGCTTGGGGCTTCCTCGAAAGGCATCCCCTCTTTCGTCTTTGTCTATCGGTAACTTTACTTGATGCTATATTTTTATTCACCACATGATATGTGTTTTGCTTGGAGCATCTTGTATGATTTGAGTCTTTGATTTTTAGTTTACCACAATCATCCTTGCTGTACACAACTTTTGGGAGAGACACGCATGAATCGAAATTTATTAGAATACTCTATGTGCTTCACTTATATCTTTTGAGCTAGATAATTTTGCTCTAGTGCTTCACTTATATCTTTTTAGAGCACGGTGGTGGTTTTATTTTATAGAAATTATTGATCTCTCATGCTTCACTTAAATTATTTTGAGAGCCTTTTAAAACAGCATGGTAATTTTCTTTGGCTATAAAATTAGTCCTAATATGATGGGCATCCAAGATGGGTATAATAAAAACTTCCATAAAAAGTGCGTTGAATGCTATGAGAAGTTTGATGCTTGATGATTGTTTTGAGACATGGGGATGGTGATATTAGAGTCATGCTAGTAGATTAATTGTGAATTTGAGAAATACTTGTGTTGAGGTTTGCAAGTCCCGTAGCATGCACCTATGGTAACCGTTGTGTAACAAATTTGAAGCATGAGGTGTTTCTTTGGTTGTCTTCCTTATGAGTGGCGGTCAGGGACGAGCGATGGTCTTTTCCTACCAATCTATCCCCCTAGGAGCATGCGTGTAGTGCTTGGTTTTTGATGACTTGTAGATTTTTTCAATAAGTATGTGAGTTCTTTATGACTAATGTTGAGTCCATGGATTATACGCACTCTCACCCTTCCACCATTGCTAGCCTCTCTAGAACCCAGCAACTTTCGCCGGTACCATAAACCCACCATTTACCTTCCTCAAAGCAGCCACCATACCTACCTATTATGGCATTTCCATAGCCATTCCGAGATATATTGCCATGCAACTTTCCACCGTTCCGTTTATTATGACACGCTCCATCATTGTCATATTGCCTTGCATGATCATGTAGTTGACATCGTATTTGTGGCAAAGCCACCATTCTTACATTTTCATACATTTTGCACATCCCGGTACACCGCCGGAGGCACGCATATAGAGTCATATTTTGTTCTAGTATCGAGTTGTAATTTTTGAGTTGTAAGTAAATAGAAGTGTGATGATCTTCATTATTAGAGCATTTTCCCATGTGAGGAAATAAATAAATAAAAAGAGAGAAAGGCCAAATAAAAAAAGAGAAGGCCCAAAAAAATGAGAGAAAAAGAGAGAAGGGACAATGCTACTATCCTTTTTTTTCCACACTTGTGCTTCAAAGTAGCACCATGATCTTCATGATAGAGTCTCTTATTTTGTCACTTTCATTTACTAGTGGGAATTTTTCATTATAGAACTTGGCTTGTATATTCCAACGATGGGCTTCCTAGAAATGCCCTAGGTCTTCGTGAGCAAGCAAGTTGGATGGACACCCACTTAGTTTCTTTTGTTGAGCTTTCATACATTTATAGCTCTAGTGCATCCGTTGGATGGCAATCCCTACTCACTCACATTGATATCTATTGATGGGCATCTCCATAGCCCATTGATACGCCTAGTTGATGTGAGACCATCTTCCTCCTTTTTGTCTTCTCCACAACCACCATTCTATTCCAACTATAGTGCTATGTCCATGGCTCGCGCTCATGTATTGCGTGAAAGTTGAAAAAAGTTTGAGAATACTAAAGTATGAAACAATTGCTTGGCTTGTCATCGGGGTTGTGCATGATTTGAGCATTTTGTGTGATGAAGATGGAGCACAGCCAAACTATATGATTTTTTAGGGATGAACTTTCTTTGGCCATGTTATTTTGAGAAGACATGATTACTTTGTTAGTATGCTTGAAGTATTATTATTTTTATGTCAATGTTAAACTTTTGTCTTGAATCTTTCACATCGGAACATTCATGCCACAATAAAGAAATTTCATTGATAATTATGTTGGGTAGCATTCCACATCAAAAATTCTGTTTGTATCATCTACCTACTTGAGGACGAGCAGGAATTAAGCTTGGGGATGCTTGATACGTCTCCAACTTATCTATAATTTTTTATTGTTCCATGCTATTATATTATCTGTTTTGGATGTTTAATGGGCTTTAATATGCTCTTTTATATTATTTTTGGGACTAACCTATTAACCGGAGGCCCAGTGCCAGTTTCTGTTTTTTGCCTATTTTAGTGTTTCGCAGAAAAGGAATATCAAACGGAATCCAAATGGAGTGAAACCTTCGCGATGATCTTTCTTGGACCGAAAGCAATCCACAAGACTTGGAGTTGAAGTCTGGAATGCCACGAGGCGGCCATGAGGCAGGAGGGCACGCCCAGGGGGGTAGGCGCGCCCCCACCCTCGTGGGCCCCTCATAGCTCCACCGATGTACTTCTTTCGCCTATATATACTCTTATACCCTAAAAAATCAGGGGGAGCCACGAAACCACTTTTCCACCACCGCAACCTTCTGTACCCGTGAGATCCCATCTTGGGGCCTTTTCCGGTGATCTGCCGGAGGGGGAATCGATCACGGAGGGCTTCTACATCAACATCATAGCCTCTCTGATGAAGCGTGAGTAGTTTACCACAGACCTTCGGGTCCATAGTTATTAGCTACATGGCTTGTTCTCTCTCTTTGATTCTCAATACAAAGTTCTCCTCGATGTTCTTGGAGATCTATTCGATGTAATACTCTTTTGCGGTGTGTTTGCCGAGATCCAATGAATTGTGGATTTATGAACTAGATTATCTATGAATATTATTTGGTTCTTCTTTGAATTATTATATGCATTATTTGATATCTTTGCAAGTCTCTTCGAATTATCGGTTTAGTTTGGCCTGCTAGATTGATATTTCTTGCAATGGGAGAAGTGCTTAGCTTTGGGTTCAATCTTGTGGTGTCCTTTCCCAGTGACAGTAGGGGCAGCAAGGCACATATTGTATTGTTGCCATCGAGGATAAAAAGATGGGGTTTATATCATATTGCTTGAGTTTATCCCTCTACATCATATCATCTTGCCTAATGCGTTACTCTGTTCTTATGAAGTTAATACTCTAGATCCATGCTAGATAGCGGTCGATGTGTGGAGTAATAGTAGTAGAAACAGAATAGTTTCGGTCTACTTGACACGGACGTGATGCCTATATTCATGATCATTGCCTTAGATAACTTCATAACTAAGCACTCTTTTATCGCTCAGCAGTAATTTGTTCACCCACCGTAATACACGCTATCTTGAGAGAAGCCACTAGTGAAACCTATGGCCCCTGGGTCTCTTTCTTATTATATTGCATCTCTTTTATTTACATCACATCTCGTTTACTATTTTTCAATCTTTACTTTCCAATCTATACAACAAAAATACCAAAAATATTTACTTTACTATCTTTATTAGATCTCACTTTTGCGAGTGGCCGTGAAGGGATTGACAATCCCTTTATCGCATTGGTTGCAAGGTTCTTGATTGTTTTTGTAGATACTAGGTGACTTGTGCGTTGTCTCCTACTGGATTGATACCTTGTTTCTCAAAAACTGAGGGAAATACTTATGCTACTTTGCTGCATCACCCTTTCCTCTTCAAGGGAAAACCAACGCATGCTCATGAGGTAGCACCAGCCAGCCACAAGGGTGGAGGGCGCGCCCCCCGACCTTGTGGGCCCCCTAGTAGGCCTCCGGTGCCCATCTTTGGCTATATGGTGTGTTTTGAGCTGGAAAAAATCAAAAGGAAGCTTTCGGGACGAAGCACCGCCTTCTCGAGGCAGAACCTGGGCAGAACCAATCTAGAGCTCCGGCAGAGCTGTTCTACCGGGGAAACATCCCTCCGGGAGGGGGAAATGAAGCCATCGTCATCACCATCGATCCTGTCATCGAGAGGGGGTCAATCTCCATCAACATCTTCACCAGCACCATCTCCTCTCAAACCCTAGTTCATCTCTTGTATTCGATCTTGGTCCCAAAACCTCAGATTGGTACCTGTGGGTTGCTAGTAGTGTTGATTACTCTTTGTAGTTGATGCTAGTTGGTTTATCCGGTGGAAGATTATATTTTCATATCCTTAATGATAATTAATACTCCTCTGATCTTGATTACGAATATGCTTTGTGAGTAGTTACGTTTGTTCCTGAGGACATGGGAGAAGTCTTGTTATAAGTAATCACGTGAATTTGGAATTCGTTCGAAATTTTGATGAGATGTATGTTGTCGTTTCCTCTAGTGGTGTTATGTGAACATCGACTACATTACACTTCACCATTATTTGGGCCTAGGGGAAGGCATTGGGAGGTAATAAGTAGATGATGGGTTGCTAGAGTGATAGAAGCTTAAACCCTAGTTTATGTGTTGCTTCGTAAGGGGCTGATTTGGGTCCATATGTTTCATGCTATGGTTAGGTTTACCTTAATTCTTCTTTCATAGTTGCGGATGCTTGCGAGAGGGGTTAATCATAAGTGGGAGGCTTGTCCAAGGAAGGGCAGGACCCAAGCACTGGTCCACCCACATATCAAATTATCAAAGTAACGAACGCGAATCATATGAGCATGATGAAAACCAACTTGACGACAATTCCCATGTGTCCTCAGGAGCGCTTTGCATTATATTAGAGTTTGTCCAGGCTTGTCCTTTGCTACAAAAAATATTGGGCCACCTTGCTGCACCTTAGTTACTTTTATTTACTTGTTATCCGTTACGATTTACCTTATCACAAAACTATTTGTTACCGATAATTTCAGTGCTTGCAGAGAATACCTTGCTGAAAACCACTTGTCATTTCCTTCTGTTCCTCGTTGGGTTTGACACTCTTACTTATCGAAAGGACTACGATAGATCCCCTATACTTGTGAGTCAACAATGATGAACCCCTCCGTGATGGTGTCTGGATTGGATCTGTGGTTTCTAGAACTTGCAGCGGCTGGAATTGATTTTCGTTTACTCCCCTAGGGTTTCTGGAATATTGGGGTATTTATAGAGCAAAGAGGCAGTACGGGAGGCGGCTGAGGTGGGCACAACCCACCAGGGCGCGCCTGGGGGCCCAGGCACGCCCAGGTGGGTTGTGCTCCCCTCGGAGCCCCCCTCTGGTACTTCCTTGGCCCAACTTCTGTCTTTTGGTCCCAAAAAAAATCTCCAAAAAGTTTCGCTGCGTTTGGACTCCGTTTGGTATTGATTTTCTGCGAAGTAAAAAACAGCAATCGGCACTGGGCACTATGTCAATAGGTTAGTCCCAAAAAATGATATAAAGTTGCTATAAAATGATTGTAAAACATCCAAGAATGATAATATAACATGGAACAATAAAAAATTATAGATATGTTGGAGACGTATCAGCATCCCCAAGCTTAATTCTTGCTCGTCCTCGAGTAAGTAAATGATAAAAACAGAATTTTTTATGTGAAATGCTGCCTAACATGTTCATCATATATTCTTTTCTTTGTAGCATGGACATTTGGACTTTTTATATGATTCAAAGCAGTAGTCTAGTTTTGACATGAAGATTTCAACACTCAAGCATATCAACAAGCAACCATGTATTTCATAATATCAATACTAAAGCAAGTCATCCCTAGCCCATTATGCTCAATCATTGATCCAATCATGAAACACACTCGCATGTTAGCTACACCCAATGCTCAAGTACGATCATAGTGCCCCTTAGTTGGTGCTTTGTAAGAGAAGATGGAGACTCAAATAAAAATTGCATAAAATAAATAGAAAGGCCCTTCGCAGAGGGAAGTAGGGATTTGTAGAGGTGCTAGAGCTCAAAGCAAAAAAGATAGAGATAAAACATTTTGGGTGGCATGCTTTTCTTGTCAACGAAAACGATCGAGTAGTTCCCAATACTTTCCATGCTAGATATATCATAGGCGGTTCCCAAACAGAAAATAAAGTTTATCCCTTTTTCCACCATACTTTCACATTCCACAGCTAACTGAATCCACGGGTGTCGTCCATACCAACACTTTCCAAGGAATTTATTATTTGACAACATGAAGTAAATTCATTTTTCATTTCGGGACTGGGCATCCCTAATACCTTTGTCGTACTCTCGTGCAATGACAAGTGGATAAACACTCATCTTGAGAATAACACATCTAGCATGGAAAAATATCGGCCACCCTCTACCATTTCATGAGCGGTACGAGCACACAAAAAAGAAATTTATTTTGTAAATTAGAGATTACACATACAAATTTGCTTAGAACGGCAAAAGAATACCGCATATAGGTATAATGGACTCATATGGCAAAACTGGTTTTAAGTATTTTGGACGCACAAGTAGTGATCATACTTACTGCAAATGAAGGCTAGCAAAAGATTGACAAGCAACCAACCAAGAAATGAAAAATCTCATAAGCAAGCATTAAGAATAACTAACACCAAAAATGCACCATAAGTAGGATGTAACTTCATTGCATAACTATTGACTTTCGTGCTTGCATAGGGAATCACAAACCTTAACACCATTATTCTTACTAAAGCATAATTACTCATCAACATGACTCGCATATTATATCATCATATCGCAAAACTATTACAAGGAATCAAGCTTATTTTGTCCAATGATCTTCATGAAAGTTTTTATTATATCCCTCTTGAATATCTATCACTTTGGGACTAATTTCATATGTTGCTTTTGAAAGCTCAAACAAATCTAAGTGAAGAACATGAGCATAAAAAATTTCTTCTCTCAAAATAATATAAGTGAAGCATGAGAGAATTTCTTAAAAAAAATAGTAACTATCAAATAAATGTAAGTGAAGTATGAGAGCATTTCTTCAAAAATACTAAAGCACACCGTGCTAAAAAATATATAAGTGAAGCACTAGAGCAATTCCATAGCTCGTAAAGATTTAAGTGAAGCATAGAGAGCAATTCTAATGAATCACAGCACAATTTTGGCTCTCTCAAATAGGTGTGTCCAGCAAGGATACATGACACAAAATAAAAAGCAAAACAAGCAAATACTCATATCATATAAGACGCTCCAAGCAAAACTCATGATATGTGACGAATAAAAATATAGCTCCAAGTAAAATACCAATGGTCGTTAGAAGAACGAGGGGATGCCACTCGGGCATCCCCAAGCTTAGTTGCTTGCTTCTCTTTAGATAATGGCTTGGGATGCCATGTGAATCCCCAAGCTTAGGCTCTTCTTACTCATTCCTTCATCCATCGTGATCTCACCCAAAACTTGAAAACTTCAATCACACAAAACTCAACAAAACCCTCGTGAGATCTGTTAGTATAACAAAGCAAATCACTACTATAAGTATTGTTGCAAACCCATTCATATTTTATTTTTGCATTATATCTATTGTATTCCAACTTTTCTATGGCTCAAACCCCCCGATAGAGTCCATAGATTCATCAAAATAAGCACACAACGCAAAGAAAACAGAATCTGTCAAAAACAGAACAGTTTGTAGAAATCTAAAAACTTCGAATACTTATGTAACTCCAAAAATTCTAAAAAATCAGGAAAACGTGGGAAATTTTATATCAATCTTGTGTAAAAAATTCAAAAAAAAATCGTCGTTTCTGTTATTTTTGAAAAATTATTTTTTTGCATGCAGAAGTTTCTGTTTTCCAACAAGATCAAAGCAACTATCACCCAACATGATCCCAAAGGCTTTGCTTGGCACAAACACTAACTAAAACATAAAAACACAATAATAATAGTAAGATAATTGTCCAAACACTCAAGAACAGAAAGAAAAAGACAAAAATAAACTTTATTCATTGGGTTGCCTCCCAACAAGCGCTATCGTTTTACGCCCCTAGCTAGGCATAATGCAAAGATTCAAGTATTGGCATCTCTGGTTCTAGATCCATAAGATGCCCTCATGATTGATTCATATGGTGGCCTAATTCTTGTTCTAGGGAAGTGTTCCATACCCTTCCTTAGTGGAAATTAAAATTTAATATTGCCTTCTTTCATATCAATCATGGCACCAATAGTACGTAAGAACAGTCTACCAAGAATAATTGGGCAATACGGATTGCAATCAATATCAAGAACAATAAAATCTATGCGCACATAGTCCCTGCTACCTCTTGAGCACTGCGTTGGTTTTCCCTTGAAGAGGAAAGGGTGATGCAGCAAAGTAGCGTAAGTATTGCCCTCGGTTTTTGAGAACCAAGGTATCAATCCAGTAGGAGGCCACGCACGAGTCCCTCGCACCTACACAAACAAATAAATCCTCGCAACCAACGCGATAAGGGGTTGTCAATCTCTACACGGTCACTTACGAGAGTGAGATCTGATAGATATGATAGGATAATATTTTTGGTATTTTTTATGATAAAGATGCAAAGTAAAGAAAGTAAAATATAAGGCAACGGAAATAGCTAAGTGTTGGAAGATTAATATGATGGAAAATAGACCCGGGGGCCATAGGTTTCACTAGTGGCTTCTCTCAAGAGCATAAGTATTTATGGTGGGTGAACAAATTACTGTTGAGCAATTGACAGGATTGAGCATAGTTATGAGAATATCTAGGTATGATCATGTATATAGGCATCACGTCCGAGACAAGTAGACCGACTCCTGCCTGCATCTACTACTATTACTCCACACATCGACCGCTATCCAGCATGCATCTAGAGTATTAAGTTCATAAGAACAGAGTAACGCCTTAAGCAAGATGACATGATGTAGAGGGATAAACTCATGCAATATGATATAAACCCCATCTTGTTATCCTCGATGGCAACAATACAATACGTGCCTTGCTGCCCCTACTGTCACTAGGAAAGGACACTGCAAGATTGAACCCAAATCTAAGCACTTCTCCCATTGCAAGAAAGATCAATCTAGTAGGCCAAACCAAACTGATAATTCGAAGAGACTTGCAAAGATAACCAATCATACATAAAAGAATGCAGAAGAACCCACAATTCATCGATCTCAACAAACACACCGCAAAACAAGATTACATCGAATAGATCTCCACGAGAGAGGGGGAGAACATTGTATTGAGATCCAAAAAGAGAGAAGAAGCCATCTAGCTAATAACTATGGACCCGAAGGTCCGAGGTAAACTACTCACACATCATCGGAGAGGCTATGGTGTTGATGTAGAAGCCCTCCGTGATCGATGCCCCCTCCGGCGGAGCTCCGGAACAGGCCCCAAGATGGGATCTCACGGGTACAGAAGGTTGCGGCGGTGGAATTAGGTTTTTGGCTCCGTATCTCGTAGTTTGGGGTACGTAGGTATATATAGGAGGAAGGAGTACGTCGGTGGAGCAACAGGGGGCCCACGAGGGTGGAGGGCGCGCCCCCTACCTCGTGGCCTCCTGGTTGAAGTCTTGACGTAGGGTCCAAGTCCTCTGGATCACGTTCGTTCCGAAAATCATGTTCCCGAAGGTTTCATTCCGTTTGTACTCCGTTTGATATTCTTTTTCTGCGAAACTCTGAAATAGGCAAAAGACAGCAATTCTGGGCTGGGCCTCCGGTTAATAGGTTCGTCCCAAAAATAATATAAAAGTGTATAATAAAGCCCAATAATGTCCAAAACAGAATATAATATAGCATGGAACAATAAAAAATTATAGATACGTTGAAGACGTATCAGTCCCTATTTGCAAGAATAAGAACATTATTACTTCTTCCCATAGGCTTTTAATAGTAGAATCCGCCAAGTGCAAATTTAAAGAGCATTCTTCAATATCGGTAAGACCAAGCACATCACATAAAGATTTTGGAATTGTAGAAACACTAGCACCCAAGTCACACAAAGCAAAAAACTCATAATTTTTAATCTTGACTTTGATGGTAGGTTCCCATTCATCATGTAATTTTCTAAGAATTGAAATCTCTAATTCCAACTTTTCTTCCAAAGCTTTCACCATAGCATCAACAATATGTTTAGTAAAAGCTTTATTGTGTTCATAAGCATGGGGTGAATTTATTATGGATTGCAACAAAGAAATACAATCAATCAAAGAGCAATTATCATAATTAGAGTTTTTGTAATCCAAAAGAGTGGGCACATCACTAGTTAAAGTTTTGACCTCTCCAAACCCACTTTTATCAATTTTCTCAACAAGATTTTCACCCTCCGAATTATCGGGATGCCTTCTAACTAAAGTTGACTCTTCTATAGTCCCTTTTTCATCAATCTTAATTTTACTAAACAAAGAATCAATAGAAGAAACACCAATCATTTTAAGATTTTCATCATTTTTATGAAAGCAATAGCTAGAAATCGCTTTTTTCTAAAAATTCTCATTTAGCTCTAAGCATAGCGGTTCTTTTCTTACTTTCATCCATAGAAAAATATAAAGCTTTAATTGATTCTTCAACCTTAGGCACAAAAATTTTCATCTTGAGATTTTCTACATCATGAGAAATTCTATCAATGCTTCTAGACATATCATCAATCTTACTCAACTTTTCTTCTATCGTAGTATTAAAATTCTTTTGAACATTGATAAATTCTAATATTATTCTCAAGATCAGAGGTGTTCCTATTATTATTATAAGAAGGATTACCATAGGAATTACCATAATTATTAGAGGAATTTCCCGGAAAAGGTCTAGGATTGAAATTACCTCTATAAGCATTGTTATTAAAATTGTTTCGCGAAACAAAATTCACATCTATGACATCGCTATTTTGCTCAATCAAAGTAGACAAAGGCACATCATTAAGATCAATAGGAGCATTTTTATTAGCAACCAACTTCGTAAGAGCATCAACTTTTTCACTCAAAGAATTTATTTCTTCTACCAAATTAACCTTTTTCTAGTAGGAGCTATTTTGGTATGCCATTATGAATAATTAGCCATGATATTGTCAAGCAATTTGGTAGCTTCACCCAAAGTAATTTCCATAAAAGTACCACCCGCGGCAGAATCTAAAAGATTTCTAGAAACAAAATTCAATCCCGGATAAAAAAATTGTATGATCATCCAAAGATTTAAACCATGAGTAGGACAATTTCTTTGCATCAATTTCATTCTTTCCCAAGATTGCGCAACATATTCATGCTCAAGTTGCTTAAAATTCATGATTTTTGTCCTAAGGGAAATAATTTTCGTGGGTAGAAAATACTTAGTAATAAAAGCATCTTTGCACTTATCCCAAGAATCGATACTATTGCGAGGTAAAGAAGAGAACAAATTTTTTGCACGATCTCGCAAAGAACACGGGAATAATTTCAACTTCACAATATCATTGTCCACATCTTTTTTCTTTTGCATATCGCATAATTCCATGAATGTGTTAAGATGGGACGCGACATCCTCACTAGGAGTACCAGAAAATTGATCTTTCATAACAAGATTCAATAAAGCGGCATTAATATCACAAGACCCCGCACTAGTGCTGGGTGGAGCAATCGGAGTGCTAATAAAATCATTGTTTTTGGTATTGGAGAAATCACACAACTTGGTGTTCTCTTGAGTCATCGTGACTACGCAACAATATTGCATAGATCTGATGTGAAAACGGCGAACGAAAAAGAGGGCAAATAAAACGGCAAATTTTGTGAAGTGGGGGAGATGAAAACGAGAGGCAAATGGAAAATAATGTAAATTGCAAGGAGATAAGATTTGTGATTAGGAACCAGGTAGATGTTGATGATGTCTCCCCGGCAACGGCGCCAGAAATTCCTTTTGATGCGGCTTGAACTACGTCGGTATTTCCCCAAAGAGGAAGGGATGATGCAGCACAGCTACGGTAGGTATTTCCCTCAGTGATGAGACCAAGGCTATCGAACAAGCAGGAGAACCACGCAACACTACGTGAACGGTACCTGCACACAAATAACAAATACTTGCAACCCAATGTAAAAGAGGGGTTGTCAATCCCTCACGGGTAAAAACATAGGTAAAATTGTAGTAGATTGGATAAATAGATCTCGCGGGAACGCGGGATAAAATAAATAACAATAAATTGCAGTAAGGTATTTTTGTGTTTTTGGATTAATAGATCTAAAAAATAAAAGCAAATAAAAATAGTTCTCAAAGGCAAATATGATAAAGAAGAGACCCGGGGGTCGCAGATTTCACTAGTGGCTTCTCTCGAGAAAAACATCATACGGCGGGTAAACAAATTACTATTGGGCAATTGATAGAACTTCAAATAATCATGACGATATCCAGGCAAGGATCATTATATAGGCATCACGCCCAAGATTAGTAGACCGACTCCTGCCTGCATCTACTACTATTACTCCACACATCGACCGCTATCTAGCATGCATCTGGTGTATTAAGTTCATGGAGAAACAGAGTAATGCAATAAGAACAATGACATGATGTAGACAAGATATATTCATGTAGGAATAGACCCCATCTTGTTATCCTTAATAGCAACGATACATACATGTTATTTCCCTTTCTGTCACTGGGATTGAGCACCGTAAGATCGAACACATCACAAAGCACCTCTTCCCATGTCGGCCTAACTAAACCAAAGATTCGAAGAAGAAATACGAGGCTATAAGTAATCATGCATACAAGTGACCAAAAGACTCAAATAACTTTCATGGATAAAAACATAGATCTGATCATAAACTCGTTCATCGGATCCCAACAAACACACCGCAAAATGGGTTACATCAAATAGATTTCCAAGAGACCATTGTATTGAGAATCAAAAGAGAGAGAGGAAGCCATTTAGCTACTAACTACGGACCCGTAGGTCTACAATGAACTACTCACGCATCATCAGAGAGGCACAAATGAGGGTGAAGAACCCCTCCAAGATGGTGTCGAGATTGGATCTATGGTTTCTGGAACTTGCGGCGGCTGGAATTGAATTTCGTCGACTCCCCTAGGGTTTCTGGAATATTGGGGTATTTATAGAGCAAAGAGGTGATGCGGGAGGCGGCCGAGGTGGGCACAACCCACCCGGGCGCGCCTGGGGGCCCAGGTGCACCCAGGTGGGTTGTGCTCCCCTCGGAGCCCCCCTCTGGTACTTCCTTGGCCCAACTTGTGTCTTCTGGTCCAAAAAAATCTCCAAGAAGTTTCGTTACGTTTGGACTTCGTTTGGTATTGATTTTCTGCTAAGTAAAAAACAAGCAAAAAATAGCAACTGGCACTGGGCACTATGTCAATAGATTAGTCCCAAAAAATGATATAAAGTTGCTATAAGATGATTGTAAAACATCCAAGAATGATAATATAACAGCATGGAACAATAAAAAATTATAGATACGTTGGAGACGTATCAATTTGTAACTCGAAACAGGAGCTGCGGAATAAACGAAGATTGGCTAAGGACGAGGTGATGATGCGAGTCAGGAATGGTTCCAAGGTTGATGTGATCGTCGTCAGCACGCTACCTATACATCTACCCTCGGGATTAGTTTTAGACCAGAATAATTGTTATTTGGTGCATTGAGCATGAACATTATATCTGGATCTTGTTTATCGCGAGATGGTTATTCATTTAAATCAGACAATAATGGAGGTTCTATTTATATGAGTAATATCTTTTATGGTCATGTACCCTTGATGTGTGGTCTATTCTTGTTGAATCTCGATCGTAGTGATACACATATTCATAGTATTGATGCCAAAAGATGCAAAGTTGATAACGATAGTGCAACATACTTGTGGCACTGCTGTTTAGGTCATATTGGTGTAAAGCGCATGAAGAAACTCCATATGGATGGACTTTTGGAATCACTTGATTATGAATCATTTGATACTTGCAAACCATGCCTCATGGGCAAGATGACTAAAACTCCGTTCTCCGGACCAATGGAGCGAGCTAATGACTTACTGGAAATAATACATACCGATGTATGCGGTCCGACGAGTGTTGAGGCACGCGGCAGGTATCATTATTTTCTGACCTTCACAGATGATTTGAGTAGGTATGGGTATATCTACTTGATGAAACACAAGTCTGAAACATTTAAAAAGTTCAAAGAATTTCAGAGTGAAGTGGAGAATCATCATAACAAGAAAATAAAGGTCCTGCGATCTGATCGCGGAGCCGAATATTTGAGTTACGAGTTTGGCCTTCATTTAAAACAATGTGGAATTGTTTCAAAACTCACGCCACATGGAACACCACATCGTAATGGTGTGTCCGTACGTCGTAACCGTACTTTATTAGATATGGTGCGATCTATGATGTCTCTTACCGATTTACCACTATTGTTTTGGGGTTATGCATTAGAGACAGCCGCATTCACGATAAATAGGGCACCATCTAAATCCATTGAGACGACACCGTATGAACTATGGTTTTGGCAAGAAACCTAAGTTGTCGTTTCTTAAAGTTTGGGGTTGCGACACTTATGCCAAAAGGCTTCAGCCTGATAAGCTCGAACCCAAATCGGAGAAGTGATTCTTCATAGGATACCCTAAGGAAACAATTGGGTACACATTCTACCACATATCCGAAGGCAAGATCTTTGTTGCCAAGAATGGAACCTTTCTAGAGAAGGAGTTTCTCTCGAAAGAAGTGAGTGGGAGGAAAGTAGATTTTGATGAGGTAATTGTACCTTCTCTTGAATTGGAAAGTAGCACATCACAGAAAACCGTTCCCGTGATGCCTACACCAACTAGAGAGGAAGCAAATGATAATGATCATGAAACTTCAGATCAAGTTACTACTGAACCTCATAGGTCGACCAGAGCACGATCGGCACCAGAGTGGTATGGTAATCCTATTCTGGAAGTCATGTTATTAGACCAAGGCGAACCTACGAACTATGAAGAAGCTATGATGAGCCTAGATTCCGATAAATGGCTTGACTCCATGCAATCTGAGATAGGATCCATGTATGAGAACAAAGTGTGGACTTTGGTGGATGTGCCCGATGATCGGCAAGCCATCGAGAATAAATGGATATTCAAGAAGAAGACAGACGCCGATGGTAATGTCACCATCTACAATGATCGATTTGTCGCGAAAGGTTTTCAACAAGTTCAAGGGGTTGACTACGATGAGACTTTCTCACCCATAGCGATGCTTAAGTTAGTCCGAATCATGTTAGCAATTGCCGCATTTTATAATTATGAAATCTGGCAAATGGACGTCAAAACTGCATTCCTTTTCTTAAAGAAGAGTTTTATGTGATGCAACCAAAAGGTTTTGTCGATCCTAAATGTGCTAACAAAGTGTGCAAGCTCCAGCGATCCATCTATGGACTGGTGCAAGCATCTCGGAGTTGGAATATATGCTTTGATGAGTTGATCAAAGCATATGGTTTTATATAGAGTTATGGTGAAGCCTGTATTTACAAGAAAGTGAGTGGGAGCTCTCTAGCATTTTTGATATTATATGTGGATGACATATTATTGATCGGAAATGATATAGAATTTTTGGATAGCATAAAAGGATACTTGAATAAGAATTTTTCAATGAAAGACCCCGGTGAAGCTGCTTATATATTGGGCATCAAGATCTATAGAGATAGATCGAGACACTTAATAGGACTTTCATAAAGCACATACCTTGATAAAGTTTTGAAGAAGTTCAAAATGGATCAGTTAAAGAAAGGGTTCTTGCCTGTGTTACAAGGTGTGAAATTGAGTCAGACTCAAAGCCCGACCACTGCAGAAGATAGAGAGAAAAATGCAAGTCATTCCCTATGCCTCAGCCATAGGTTCTATCATGTATGCTATGTTGTGTACCAGACCTAATGTGTGCCTTGCCATAAGTTTGGCAGGGAGGTACCAAAGTAATCGAGGAGTGGATCACTGGACAGCGGTTAAGAACATCCTGAGGTACCTAAAGAGGTCTAAGGATATGTTTATTGTTTATGGAGGTGACAAAGAGCTTGTCGTAAATGGTGGAGATGTCAGTTGGTGTAGTTGCAAGCAGAGCGTCGTAGCGGGATCTACGTGTGAATTGGAGTACATAGCTACTTCAGAAGCAGCACATGAAGGAGTTCATATCCGATCTAGGTGTAATACCCACTGCATCGGGTCCAGTGAAAATCTTTTGTGACAACACTGGAGCAATTGCCTTGGTGAAGGTATCCAGGTTTCACAAGAGAACCAAACACATCAAAAGATGCTTCGACTCCATTCGTGAAAAGGTCAAGGATGGAGACATAGAGATTTGCAAAATACATATGGATCTGAATGTGGCAGACCCGTTGACTAAGCCTCTTCCGCGAGCAAAACATGATCAGCACCAAGACTCTATGGGTGTTAGATTCATTACAATGTAATCAAGATTATTAACTCTAGTGCAAGTGGGAGACCGAAGGAAATATGCCCTAGAGTCAATAATAAAGTTGTTATTTATATTTCCTTATTCATGATAAAGGTTTATTATTCATGCTAGAATTGTATTGATCGAAACTTAAATACATGTGTGAATACATAAACAAATACCGTTTCCCTAGTAAGCCTCTACTAGACTAGCTCGTTGATCAAAGATGGTTAAGGTTTCCGAACCATAGACATGTGTTGTCATTTGATAACGGGGTCACATCATTAGGAGAATGATGTGATGGACAAGACCCATTTGTTAGCCCAGCATATTGATCGTTCAGTTTATTGCTATTGCTTTCTTAATGTCAAATACATATTCCTTCGACTATGAGATTATGCAACTCCCGGATACCGGAGGAATACCTTGTGTGCTATCAAACGTCACAACATAACTGGGTGATCATAGAGATGCTCTACAAGTATCTTCGAAGGTCTTTGTTGTGTTGGCATAGATTGAGATTAGGATTTGTCACTTCGAGTATCGGAGAGGTATCTTTGGGCCCTCTCGGTAATACACATCATAAGGAGCCTTGCAAGCAAAGTGACTAATGAGTTAGTTGCAAGATGATGTATTATGGGATGAGTAAAGAGACTTGCCGGTAACGAGATTGAACTAGGTATGAAGATACCGACGATCGAATCTCGGGCAAGTAACATATGATAGACAAAGGGAATTATGTATGTTGTCATAAGGTTCAACTAATAAAGATCTTCGTAGAATATGTAGGGGCCAATATGCGTATCCATGTTTCGCTATTGGTTATTGACGGGAGAGGTGTCTCGGTCATGTCTACATAGTTCTCGAACCTATAGGGTCCGTACACTTAACGTTCGTTGACGATATAGTGTTATATGATTTGGTGACCGAATGTTGTTCAGAGTCCCAGATGAGATCACAGAAATGACGTGGGGTCTCTAAATGGCCGAGAGGTAAAGATTGATATATAGGACGATGGTATTCGGACACCAGAAGAGTTCCGGGATGCACAGGGTAGTCATCGGGTCACCGGAAGGGGTTCTGGACACCCCCGATAGGTATATGGGCCTAATGGGCCAAGGGGGCAGACCAGCCCATAGAGGGCTGGTGCGCCCCTCTCCCTGGCCGGCTGGCCCTAGGGAAGGAAAGGGGGAGGGCTAGCCCCTCTTGCCTTCCCCTTCTCATGGGAGAAAGGAAAGGGGGGCTCCCTCCACTTCCTTTCCCCCACACCTATATAAGGAAGGGGCGCGCGGCTAGGGGAGGACCCCAAGTAGGATTCGGCTACTTGGGGTGCCTCCTTGGCTGCTCCTCCCACCCTCCCACCTATATATATATATATATATATATATATATATATATATATATATATGGGGGGGGGAGAGGCGCCTAGCACAACCAGGACAATTTCTTAGCCGTGTGCGGCGCCCCCCTCCACCGTTTACACCCTCGGTCATATTTTCGTAGTGCTTAGGTGAAGCCCTGCGGAGATAGCTTCACCATCACCGTCACCACGCCATCGTGCTGCCGAGACTTATCTACTACCTCGCCGTCTTGCTGGATCAAGAAGGTGGAGGACGTCATCGAGCTGAACGTATGTTGAACGCGGAGGTGTCATACGTTCGGTACTCGATTGGTTGGATCGTGAAGAGGTTCGTCTACATCAACCATGTTATCAAACGCTTCTGCTTATGGTCTACAAGGGTACGTAGACACACTCTCCCCTCTCGTTGCTATGCATCTCCTAGATAGATCTTGCATGTGCGTAGAATTTTTTTTGTTTTCATGCAACGTTTCCCAACACCTCCGGCCACACACGTGGGCAAAATGAGCTCGTGTGCGATTGGGCGAGGCATCGAAGCCCAATCGTTTCCATTCGTATGTACATCCCACACAGTGAATCCCAGAAAAACGTTTCCGTTCGTATGTATATCACACACAATTTATTATGTCAAAACGTTGTTGTGCAAGGTGGCCTAACGCAAACAGTTCTCTGCGGGAAGCCGTGTGCGATTGTTAATTGATCCAACACGCCTGCTTTCTCGAAACTGTGTGGGTTGTTTGAGTTCATCGCCCACCGTGTTGTCAGAGTAACCGTCTACAATAGAAAACCTCAATAAGCAGGGTAATTAGCCTATTATTGACAATCCATGTAGTAATCAAATTGACATTTCTTATAGAACACCACTACTGCAAGATGTTGCTAACGCGACACTACGATCAGAGACCCTTCGACGAAACTGTGTGCGACGCAATAATCGCAAACAGTGGTGTAAAAAACCATTAAAAAAGGTGCAAAACGTTTGCGATGACGGATGCATCAAACACGGTTCAGATTTTAGTTGCGTGTGCGATTCAGGGCATACGGTTCAGTTCAATTAACCGCTTTTGATGAGGAGGAACAAAAGAAACGGGCAGCCAGATGAAGGTGTGTGCGATGTACAGCATATGGTTCACTCGGATGAACTGTTTGTGATTAGACAACACAAAAGAAATGGTCAGCCAGATCAAGGTGTGTGCGATGTACAGCATACAGTTCACTCAAATGAACTGTTTGTGATTAGGCAACACAAAAGAAACGGCCAGCCAGATCAAGGTGTGTGCGATGTACGACATGCGGTTCACCCGGATGAACTGTTTGCGTTGAGACAAGAGAACAGAAATGGTTCAATATAAAAAATACCATAAATATTACAAGGTTCAAGTTCAAAGATCACAACACCCAAATTCAAACATTGCAAGCTGCGTCATTTCTAAAAAGGGATCAGCCGCTGACAAGTAATGTATGGGTTTAACACAATAACTTCCAATTGCTTTGCCATATGCTCTTCCAATACGAAGTTTGGCATTTTTGGAGGCACTTCCATTCTGCAGTACCTGCCGCCTCTAATAATCATACCATTGATCTTTCCTAATTAAATGCGTGTTCAACCTCAGTACCCTTAGCACCTTTGCTCTGGCAAGAAAGAACCTGGCGAGTGTAATCTCCGGTGGGGTCCCTCGGTAGGAGTTCAAAGTAATATTTGAGAGATGTAGATCCAGGCATTCGATGTGATTGTCGTTATAAACATCTTCCACCGGGCCTAATATGCACTGCAAAAGAAGAGAACGTGTTAGTGCCTACATGCAGTTTTGAACACTGCTACACGCCCATTTGGTTTGCAGGATTTGTAAAATGCACCAGCATGCCATCTTCGATCTGGCATGATTAACATGGGCATTTGATTACAATCTAGAAACATGTAGCCTTCTTCACAAGAGGTTGGATTGGATGAAAAATTCCCTAAGAAAACTAGTACAGATGAATCCAAAGGAGAAATGCTTATGGACGATTGTAACCATATGAATGAAGCAACCAATATGGGGTGGGGGTGTATGTCCTAAAATCCTCCAAAATTCCTTCAGAAATCGTAGTACATTGTCATTGTAAACTTGGGAAAAGGTGCAAAAAATTGAACTCCCTTATGGTTAACATTTAACAGGAAAGGAACATCACCTTGATATACAGCTTCTTCAGGCACGGAAAGCATCTCAGGCAACTGAAAACTTGGTCCAGGTTGGGGACGATAGATTCTAGTGCCAAGACCTTCACTGTGCCCAGAGTCTGGGTGAAGCTTCGCTGGATGACAGACAAACATACATCTTCAAAACTAGAAATAACGTTGATATCAAGAAGAAGAGGTATATAAGGCGACTGTTGTACCTGAAAGTTGTAGTATTTAACAGATGAGTAGCCCACCACTTTCAATTTCGACGCAGAAATGACATTGATTCTTGTTGGGCCTTGTTGATCAACTACAAGTAATCTCTCAAGTGAAGGTGTGTCCTGGATGACCATATTGTGGTCCACCTTTTGTGATCTCTCGTTGCAGCACCAGCAACACACATAAATAGTGCAGAGAGTCCTAGAGGTGATGTGCAAGGTACTCGACCAATTCATCGCCTGATGACGAAGGAACTCAAGTACAGTACAGCCGCGGAGCAGGTGCTCCATGTCATCCTTTGGGATGCGGACGGCGACGAGCTCGAGGTGCTTCAATCGTGGTAGAAAAAGAGCGGGCACGTCATTAAGGGGGGTGGCAGTTCATGAACTTGGCGAGGCGCCGCGTGGGCGCGAAGCAGAGCGCGTATGTTGGCAGCAAGCTCATATGCCCATCATTATAACTTAGCTTCTCGAGCTGATCTATGGCACGGGATCGAAACCACTCGTCAAGCTTGGCTCGCTCCTTGCCATTGGAACGGAACTTGCCCGTGATAAGGCCTTTGATTGGGCCATGGTGACTGTCGAGGATCTGGGAGAACGCATCCAAGCTTTGGCGATAGCCATGGCAGAGCTTGTGAGCGTGGAGGAGGTCGACAGGGGTGCGGAGCCATAGGGTGCGCCACCGCCAGGAAATGGCGGCTGTCCTCGCCCTATTTTGGATTGGGAGGAGGGATATGATGACTATCAACATATCATCGGGGAGGTTGTTGATGAAGTCTAGGCCTGCTGGAGTCGCTTGCGGTTCTTTCTCGACCCGCCTCCGCTTGTTGGCAGCCTCATTCTCCACCTCGTCCGCGGGGACGGAAACCTCTGTCTCCATATTCACGCTGTGCTCCGGTGCTTCAGCAGCCCCGGCGTCGCCACTCCCTCCGATGGGGCGCTTTGACGGCATCCTCGTACACTGACGGCTTTGAGGACTCAGAGCGGCGTCGAGGATGCGGGCGGAGAGAGAGGAATTGTGTGTGTGGCGAGGATGGGGGGGTGCGGCCGCTCGGCGCGCCTTTAATATAGACCAGTGGGAGCGAGGCGGGCGGCGGTCGAAGGCTGTCTCGCTTCCCGGTGAGAACGACTGCTTAATCTCTAGTATGAATGAAATCTATGCTTAATTACTGAATTTTAGTTGCAAAAAATAGATAGTGATATTGATTTTTAGTTGCATATTTTGACAAATCGCAGTGTATCTTGGCTTAGGGCCGAAGTCTTGCTTTAATTTGCATACCGTAATATGAATCGTTTGCGTTGAAGAGATGCACAAATCCTGCGTTGAACAGCTTGTACGCTTCCCGGTGAGCCTGCGCACCGGACTGCGCTTGCACGCCTCCCATTCAGTCAAGCAGCTATCCACACAGCAACTCCTATAGCCATTAAAACCATAGTTAACCGAACGCACACAGTTTGAATTATACAAACGTTTGAGATATTAAAGTGGCAGCTATTTTTTTCAAAATGCCTTTGTTGGCTGTCATTATTCGAGTGCGCCTTCTCTCAAAATGGACACGAAAAATACCACAGCATGTCAGGTGCCCTTCCATAGTAGCATGCCAAGTTTCATGAATTTCAGACGAGTTTTAGATTTACTAGAATTTAAAAACAAAGTATCTCAACGTTTTTCGGCAATCAACGGTGCCCTGGTGTTTGAAATTCATTCCCATTTCTTGCATGGGACCTAAGCATACACCCAAGGACACAGATTTGATTTTTCAACCAATTTATATGCACTGGAGCATGCGCATGTAGTTCAAATTTTAATTATGCACATAAATGCATTGAAAACTCAGTTAATGCATAAAAATATCCAAACGAACCCCGAAAAATCACAAAAATTCACACAACACTCCTGTTGTTCTATGTTGACACGAGAAAAAAATATTGAAAGCAATAAGAGGCAATGGATATCGTTTCGTCCCCAAAGGTGGGGCGTTCCCTACCGAAAACTATCATGCTTGTTGTGAGAAGCTCCGATTTGTGAGAAGCATATACCCAAACCTGCCCCAAATGGGACAAAAAATTTACCACGGCATGTTGATGCCGCTCCATGATAGCATGCCAAGTTTCATGAATTTCAGACGAGTTTTGGATTTACTAGAATTTAAAAACCAGGCATCTCAATGTTTTGCCGGCAATCAACGGTGCCCTGGTGTTTGAAATTCATTCCCATTTCTTGCATGGGACCTAAGCATGCACTCAAGGACACAGATTTGATTTTTCAACCAATTTATATGCAGTGGAGCATGCACATGTAGTTCACATTTGAATTATGCACATAAATGCACTGAAAACTCAGTTAATGCATAAAAATGTCCAAATGAACCCAAAAAATTCACGAAAATTCACACAACACTCCTGTTGTTCTATGTTGACACGAGAAAAAAAATTGAAAGCAATAAGAGGCAATGGATATCGCTTCGTCCCCAAAGGTGGGGCGTTCCCTACCGAAAACCATCATGCTTGTTGTGAGAAGCTCCGGTTTGTGAGAAGCATATACCCAAACCTGCCCCAAATGGGACAAAAGTTTTACCACGGCATGTTGATGCCGCTCCATGATAGCATGCCAAGTTTCATGAATTCCAGACGAGTTTTGGATTTACTAGAATTTAAAAACCAGGCATCTCAATGTTTTGCCGGCAATCAACGGTGCCCTGGTGTTTGAAATTCATTCCCATTTCTTGCATGGGACCTAAGCATGCACCCAAGGACACAGATTTGATTTTTCAACCAATTTATATGCACTGGAGCATGAACATGTAGTTCAAATTTGAATTATGCACATAAATGCATTGAAAACTTAGATAATGCATAAAAATGTCCAAACGAACCTCGAAAAATCACAAAAATTCACACAACACTCCTATTGTTCTATGTTGACACGAGGAAAAAAATTTGAAAGCAATAAGAGGCAATGTATATCGTTTCGTCCCCAAAGGTGGGGTGTTCCCTACCAAAAACCATCATGCTTGTTGTGAGAAGCTCCGGTTTGTGAGAAGCATATACCCAAACCTGCCCCAAATGGGACAAAAATTTTACCACGGCATGTTGATGCCGCTCCATGATAGCATGCCAAGTTTCATGATTTTCAGATGAGTTTTGGATTTACTAGAATTTAAAAACCAGAAATCTCAATGTTTTGCCGGCAATCAACGGTGCCCTGGTGTTTGAAATTCATTCCCATTTCTTGCATGGGACCTAAGCATGCACCCAAGGACACAGATTTGATATTTCAACCAATTTATATGCACTGGAGCATGCGCATGTAGTTCAAATTTAAATTATGCACATAAATGCATTGTGAACTCAGTTAATGCATAAAAATGTCCAAATGAACCCCGAAAAATCACAAAAATTCACACAACACTCCTGTTGTTCTATGTTGACACGAGAAAAAAATTTGAAAGCAACAAGAGGCAATTGATATCGTTTCGTCTCCAAAGGTGGGACGTTCCCTACCGAAAACCATCATGTTTGTTGTGAGAAGCTCCGGTTTGTGAGAAGCATATACCCAAACCTGCCCCAAATGGGACAAAATTTGTACCACGGCATGTTGATGCCACTACATGATAGCATGCCAAGTTTCATGAATTTCAGACGAGTTTTGGATTTACTAGAATTTAAAAACCAGGCGTCTCAATGTTTTGCCGGCAATCAACGGTGCCCTGGTGTTTGAAATTCATTCCCATTTCTTGCATGATACCTAAGTATGCACCCAAGGACATAGATTTGATTTTTCAATCAATTTATATGCACTGGAGCATGCGCATGTAGTTCAAATTTGAATTATGCACATAAATGCATTGAAAACTCAGTTAATGCATAAAAATGTCCAAACGAACCCCGAAAAATCACAAAAATTCACACAACACTCCTGTTGTTCTATGTTGACACGAGAAAAAAATTTGAAAGCAATAAGAGGCAATGGATATCGTTTCATCCCGAAAGGTGGGACGTTCCCTACCGAAAACCATCATGCTTGTTGTGAGAAGCTCCGGTTTGTGAGAAGCATATACCCAAACCTACCCCAAATGGGACAAAATTTGTACCACGGCATGTTGATGCCACTCCATGATAGCATGCCAAGTTTCATGAATTTCAGACGAGTTTTGGATTTACTAGAATTTAAAAAACAGGCATCTCAATGTTTTGCTGGCAATCAACGGTGCCATGGTGTTTGAAATTCATTCCCATTTCTTGCATGGGACCTAAGCATGCACCCAAGGATAAAGATTTGATTTTTCAACGAATTTATATGCACCGGAGCATGTGCATGTAGTTCAAATTTGAAATATGCACATAAATGCATTGAAAACTCACTTAATGCATAAAAATGTCCAAACGAACCCTGAATAATTCCAATTCTTTTATGATCACTGCAGATAAAAGGTCTAGAAATTCAAACACTGTCCATGGCTGCTGTGACCCCATTATGTAACTCAAATCAAGACGAAAAATCAAGTAGATCCCACACAGTTTATTATAACCAACCGTGTGAGATGCAGCACAAAATATCTTCGGACCGTGTCTGAATAAGGGACCGTGTGTGATGACACTTTGCGCGCCAGTTTTTTGGCTGAAGCGGTTCCAAATTTTTGGCTTCCGCGGAAATATCTACCTCCCCGCCCCCTCCCCCTTACCAAAAGCCACATTTCCCCTGTTTCTGCCTTCCTTTCCAAGTTGAAACCTTCACTCCTTGCTTGTAGCACCGTCGCCTCCTCGCCGGCGACCCTCCTTCACGCTGCTCAGCCTTGCCTATCCAGGCAGGTAATCCACACCCGACCCCCATCCTCCTCCTCCTTCCACATCCCACATGCACCGGCCGCCGGCGCGAGAGCGACACCTTCCACCCAAATCACAGACCCCTCCACCAAATAAGCGCCGGCCTAAGCCATGGTGCATGCAGTATAGCCAGGACCTCAAGGACCATTTGGCAGCGGAGAAGCAAATCGCGGCCGCATGCGCGGATGAGGTCACGATGGCTGCCATTCGTGCCGACCCCCAGATCTTGGAGGGGCACCTCGCCGTCGAGGCCACCGTTGATGCCTTGCGCGTCGACGCCGGGACACGGTTGGCTGCTTTAAATGACAGTTCATGGCGTTTTCTCGAGGCCACCGTCGGTGCCTTCGACGAAGACTACGAGGTGTTTTCTCAGCGTGCACGTGCTTACCTCATCTCGAGAGCCAGCAGGTTGGTGCCCGGAGCGGCTCAGGCAACTCACCACTACAACGAGGGCACCCACGATGCGGAGGCCTCGCCCTCTTCCATGTCCAAGGAGCCAATCATCATCGATATCTCCGACAATGAGGAGTAGCTTGTCTTATTGGCTCACTATGAGGACCCATGTTCAGTTTGCTAGCTACTACCTTTCCTTAACAAATTCTAGTGAATTGTGCTATCTACTTTTACCATGCAATCTTCTGCTATAGTGTATATGTTCTATATATCGTGCAATGTGGTGTTCAATTAACTGCTTGGTTCAATTCTGCAAATGTGATGTTCAATTCTTCAGGGTGCAATATTTCCAAGTTGTTAAGCATGCTTGGTTTGGTTAACTATCTGATCTTCTATTAGGAGTATGTTATATTGTTCAATTGGTGTTAGTTAACTACTTGGTTCATTTGTTGTGGCTTGGTTCACTTGTTGTGGTGTTTAGTTAACTGCTTGGTTCAATTCTGCAATGGGATGTTGAATTGTTGTGGCTGCATTCTGTTATTGTATACCATGTGAGGAATAAATCGAATTTGGCTGTACTAAATACAAGAGAAACAAATACAATTGCTATATTTCCATGTTGTTAAGCATGCTTGCTTTGGTTAACTGTCTGATCTTCTATTAGGAGTATGTTATATTGTGCAATGTGGTGCTCAGTTAACGTTTGGTTCATTTGTTGTGGTTTTTAGTTAACTGCTTGGTTCAATTCTGCAATGCGATGTTCAATTGTTGTGGCTGCATTCTGTTATTGTATACCATGTGAGGAATAAATCGAATTTGGCTGTACTAAATACATGAGAAACAAAAACAATTGCTATATTTCCAAGTTGTTAAGCATGCTTGGTTTGGTTAACTGTCTGATCTTCTATTAGGAGTATGTTATATTATGCAATGTGGTGCTTAGTTAATGTTTGGTTCATTTGTTGTGGTGTTTAGTTAACTGCTTGGTTCAATTCTGCAATGCGATGTTCAATTGTTGTGGCTACATTCTATTATTGTATACCATGTGAGGAATAAATCGAATTTGGCTGCACTTAATACATGAGAAACATATACAAGTGCTATATTTCCTAGTTCTTAATCATGCTTGGTTTGGATAAATGGGTTTTCCATGTGGCTTGAATTAATCTGATGAATCTGCAATGTTTCTTATTTATCATCAACATATTTTACTGATAGCATGCGAACCCTTACTTAACCTAATGACTAACTACCTTATATGTGTTGCAGGGAAACAATGGGAAGCACCGAGGTTTACAAGATGGTACTAACTATTATACCTTGCCTTTTGTATTCCTTTGCCCCCTTTCCAATATAGAGAAGATATTTATGCACATCCTTGTGTTTCAGGCTTCACTGATGATTACCTCTCAAACCACCTCTGTGGTCAGGAGGCGAGGAAAGTTTTCATACAACACCCATGGTTCAATATTGAAGTGTTCCTGAAGAGGTCGAAGGATGGACGGTCAATCATCCACAGGCACTGGCCTAAAGTTGCAAAGACCTTCAACATGAATGAAGGCTCAATATTCGCATTCCGCTTCAGCAGTTTTCCAGATGAGATGCAGCTCTCTATGTACCGTCTATGATGCTAATTTCGAAAGGTTCTAGATGTTGCATGTGAGACTTGCTGCGGGTGCAGTTGTGTAATGGGGTAGCTCAGTGCTGAAGCTATATCATGTTGTACTCCGATGTATTTCAATTATGAAATCTTGCTTCGTTAATATGTAAATGGAATATATTATGTGCTTTATATGAATGTCAATTAGATTAGTACATGGATTATTAATAATAGGCCAATTAGCCCGCTAATTGGCCAATTAGCTTGTTAATTGGGTTTTCCTATTGCAAACAGTTAATGAGAAACCACCGTGGGCGATGACTTCAGGCAACGCACACAGTTTCTAGGAATAAACCATGTTGGATCAATGAACAATCACACACAACATTCTCTTCAAAACTGTTTGCGTTACGCCACCTTGCGCAAACATTTTCCTTGTAGTGACTGTGTGGGATGTATATACGAATGGAAATGTTTAGTGGTGACTGACTGTGTGGGATGTACTTACGACCGGAAATGATTTCGCCTGTATAATTGTTTTTTTAGCACTACTGTATGTATTTCTGTATTTGAGTGCTCGTCGGTCGCACACGACCTCATTTTGCCGAGCGTGTGTGCCAGGAGGGCATATCCCCAACGGTTTCTGGGTCGTGTGGGAAGGCGCCCCCTATCGCCCACACTCACTTGGCGATGGTTCCGAATACCGTCGCGGAAAGGGGTTAAAAACCGTTTGTTTAGGACCGACGCGTACCAGTGCACACTAGATCTTTCATATCTGCATAACGGCAACCATGATTTCATAATCGAATTACATCAGATAGCTTCAGCACTCAGTTACACCAAAGAGGGATATAGCTAGCTACACCATTACACAACAACACCAAGTTTCACACGCAACATCGAAAACCTTTGGAAAGTAGCATCATACACGATAAATAGACAGATGAATCTCATCTGGGAAACTGCAGAAGCGGAAGGCGAATATTGAGCCTTCAGTGATGTTGAATGTCCTTGCAACTTTAGGCCAGTGGCTATGGATAATTGCCCGCCCAACCTTCGTCCTCTTCAGGAATACTTCAATATTGTACCGTGGGTGTTGAATGAATACCTTCCTCGCCTCTTGACCATGCAGGTGGTTTGAGAGGTAATCATCGGTGAACTGCTTTGAAAAGTACTGAAAAACAAAGATATGCATAAATCACTGTTATAAATTTTGAAATGGCACAAGGGGTAAAAACAAGGTAAAGAGTTAGTACCATCCTATAGTTGATTGATGTCTTCTTCATTGTGCAAACAAAGATCTTGTTGTTATTCGTCGCAAGTTTCTTTATCCTAACAGTCTTTCTAAGTTTCTTGACTTGACTGATATTCATGGACATCTCATTTCCCCATATGCAAAATGGGTCGAACAGTGGGTCTAAGGCTCTGACAGCAGGACCTACATGTGCAAAGCCCAAATTGTAAGAAACCTAAATATTAGAATGATTCCTGCCACTGCACAATAATGTGCTATTAGTGAAAGGACAATGCATGAGCAAACCTCGATGGTAAACCGCAGTTGCTCCCATTGTTTCCCTGCAACACATATAAGGAAGATCTTGATCGGGTTAACTGAGAGTTGCCATACCAGTAGAATATGTATTGAGTACAGCCAAATTCGATTTATTTCTCACATGCATAACAATACAAAATTGTACCTACAGCAAATGAAAATCAAATTGCAGAATTGAACCAAACAGTTAACTGGACAACAGAACAAATGAACCAAAACAGTTAACTGAGCACGACATTGTAGAAGAGAACATATACTAGAAGATAAGACAGTTAACGAAACCAATAATGCTTGAGAACAGTACTATGAAATGTAGCAATTGTTGGACCAAACTGTTAACTGAACATTACATTTCAGAATATCAGATTGCATATTAACATTACAGAGGATAAATCACTAGAAGGTACTGGCAGTGGCCTCGAGAAAATAGCATGAATTGTATTTTAAAGTAGATAACCGTGTGGAGGTGTTGAGGGTGGCCTCGAAGACGAGGTGCTCCTCCAAGTTCTGGCGGTCGGCACGCATGGCAGCCATCACGACCTCGTTCGCGCGAGCGGCCGCGATTTGCTTCTCCGCTGCCAGATGCTACTCAGCTCCACATTATACTGCATGGAAAATGGTTGTGGGTGGCGCTTAATTCGAGGACGGGGCCAGTGATTTGGGCGGAAGGTGTTGATACGTCTCCAACGTACCTATAACTTTTTATTGTTCCATGCTATTATATTACCTATTTTGGATGTTTTATATGCATTAATATGCTATTTTATATTATTTTTGGGACTAACCTATTAACCTAGAGCCCAGTGTCAGTTTCTGTTTTTTCCTTGTTTTTGAGTTTTACAGAAAAGGAATATCAAACGGAGTCCAAACGAGCTAGAAATCTACGATGATTTCTTATGGACTAGAAGAGACCGACGGAGCATCGGAGTTGGGCCAGAAGAGTCCCGAGGCAACCACAAGCCTAGGGGGCGCCCCCTAGGGCGTACCCCTGGTTTGTGGGCTCCTCGGGAACCCCCCTGACTTGTTTCCGACGCCAAAAAATCCTATAAATATAGAAACCCCCGAAAATAAACCTAGATCGGAAGTTCCGCCGCAGTAACCCTCTATAGCCATGAAAATCCAATCGGGAGCCCGTTCCGGCACCCTGCCGGAGGGGGAAACCATCGTCGGAGGCCATCTTGGTCATCCGGTGGTCTCCATGATGAGGAGGGGGTAGTTCACCCTCGTGGCTGAGGGTATGTACCAGTAGCTATGTGTTTGATCTCTATCTCTCTCTCACTCTCTCTCTCTCTCTCGCGTGCGTTCTTGATTTGGCACGATCTTGATGTACCGCGAGCTTTGCTACTATAGTTGGATCATATGGTGTTTCTTCCCCTCTACCTTCTTTTGATGAATTGAGTCTTGCTCTTTGAGGTTTCGTTATGTTGGATTGATTATTGGATTTGAGAACACTTGATGTATGTCTTGCGGTGGGATATCTGTGGTGACAATGGGATGTTCTATTGATTCACTTGATGTATGTTTTGGCACTCAACTCGCGGATTCCCGAGGTGATACTGGGGTAATCTATGCATAGGGGTTGATGCACGTTTTTGTCCTACGTTCTCCGATAGACACTTTGGAGTGACTCTTTGTCGCACGTTGAGGGATTGCCATATGATTTAATTATGTTATCATCGTTGAGAGAACTTGCACTAGTGAAAGTATGAACCCTGGGCCTTGTTTCCAAGCATTGCAATACCATTTTCGCTCACTTTTGTTACTAGTTACCTTGATATTTTTATATTTCCAGATTATGAAAACCTATATCTACCATTCATATTACACTTGTATCACCATCTCTTCGCCGAACTAGTGCACCTATACAATTTACCATTGTATTGGGTGTGTTAGGGACACAAGAGACTCTTTGTTATTTGGTTGTAGGGTTGTTTGAGAGAGACCATCTTCATCCTACGCCTCTCACGGATTGATAAACCTTAGGTCATCCACTTGAGGGAAATTTGCTACTGTCCTACAAAACTCTGCGCTAGGAGGCCCAACACGAGTCTACAAGAAGAAGGTTGTGTAGTAGACATCAAGCTCTTTTCTGGCGCCATTGCCAGGGAGGTTAGTGCTTGAAGATATATCTTTATATCTTGCAATTGAATCTTTTAGTTTCTTGTTTTATCACTAGTTTAGTCTATAAAAGAAAACTACAAAAAAATGGAATTGAGGTTGCCTCATATGCTTCATCTTTTTAATGTCTTTCGTGAAAATGATGGAAAGGAAAATTGTGCTCAAGTGTTAGAAGAAGAAGTTAATAAAATGTTTGGCATAAAATCTTTGAATGATGAGCATGATTGCAATGTTGTTAGTATGAATTCTCTGAATATCCATGATGTAAATGATATGCAAAGCCATAAGCTTGGGGATGCTATATTTGATGAAGATGATGTTTTTTGTCCCCCACTTTTGATGAGCAAATTTATTATGATGATAGCATGCCTCCTATTTATGATGATTATATTGTTGAAAGTTGGTTTGGAAGAGTGTCAACCCTAGGTAATGATCCCACTTTTTTGGAGGGTGTTCAATCTTATAATATTTATGAAATTGGATTTGGAGAGGTCATGACTTTATTTAGTGATGAATCCACTATTTTGGAAGAGGTTTCAATTGATTATGAGAACAAAGTTGCTATCTATGATGATTATTGTGATGGCATGTATGCTATAAAGAATAATTATAACCATGAAACTTGTCATCATGATTTTAATTTTCAATTTGATTATGTCAATCGAGTATCCCATGATAGTTATTTTGTTGAGTTTGCTCCCACTACTATTCATGAGAATAAATTTGCTTATGTGGAGAGTAATAAAAATTCTATGCATGTGGATCATGAAAAGAATGCTTTATGTGATAGTTATATTGTTGAATTCATTCATGATGCTACTGAAAATTACTATGAGAGAGGAACATGTGCTTTTACATATTGCAATAATATCAAGTTTCCTCTCTATGTGTTGAAAATCTTGAAGTTTTGCTTGTTTTGCCTTCCTATGCTAGTTGATTCTTGCTCCCATAAATTGTTTGCTCACAAAATCCCTATGCATAGGAAGTGTGTTAGGCTTAAATGTTCTAGTCATGTGCTTCATGATGCTCTCTTTGTGTTCCAATTCTTATCTTTTATGTGAGCATCATTGAAATCTTCATGCCTAGCTAGAAAGGCATTAAAGAAAAGCACTTGTTGGGAGAAAACCCAATAAAGCGCTTGTATGGATATACATATTGAGCAATATAAGCCATAGAAACTAGAAATATTGGGTAGTATCACCATATCTTCACCGAACTAGTGCACCTATACAATTTACCATTGTATTGGGTGTCTTGGGGACACATGAGACTCTTTGTTATTTGGTTGCAGGGTTGTTTGAGAGAGACCATCTTCATCTTACGCCTCCCACGAATTGATAAACCTTAGGTCATCCACTTGAGGGAAATTTGCTACTGTCCTACAAAACTCTGCACTTGGAGGCCCAACAGGTGTCGCGTCGTTGGTCGGGGCATGTGGGATGGGGAAGGAGGAGGATGGTGTGGGTGGGGTGTGGATTACCTGACCATATCGACGAGGCCGCGCAGCAAGAAGAAGGGTCGCCGGCGAGGAGGCGGCGCTGCAAGAAGAAGGGTCGTCGGCGAGCAGGCGACTGATACGTCTCCAACGTATCTATGATTTTTGATTGTTCCATGCTATTATATATTCTGTTTTGGACATTTAATGGGCTTTATTATACACTTTTATATTATTTTTGGAACTGACCTACTAACCGGAGGCCTAGCCCAAATTGCTGTTTTTTTACCTATTTCAGTGTTTCGAAGGAAAGGAATATCAAACGGAGTCCAAATGGAATGAAACCTTCGGGAACGTGATTTTCTTAACAAACGTGATCCAGAGGACTTGGAGTGGACGTCAAGCAATCAACAAGGAGGCCACGAGGCAGGGGGCCGTGCCCTCCACCCTCGTGGGCCCCTCGTAGCTCCACCGACCTACTTCTTCCTCCTATATATACCTACGTACCCCGAAAACATCAAAGACGGAGCATAAACCCTATTTCCACCGCCGCAACCTTCTGTACCCGTGAGATCCCATCTTGGGGCCTTTTTCGGCGCTCCGCCGGAGGGGGCATCGATCATGGAGGGCTTCTACATCAACACCATAGCCTCTCCAATGATGTGTGAGTAGTTTACCTCAGACCTTCGGGTCCATAGTTATTAGCTAGATGGCGTCTTCTCTCTCTCTTTGGATCTCAATACAAAGTTCTCCTCGATTCTCTTGGAGATCTATTCGATGTAATCTTCTTTTGCGGTGTGTTTGTCGAGATCCGATGAATTGTGGGTTTATGATCAAGATTATCTATGAACAATATTTGAATCTCCTCTGAATTCTTTTATGTATGATTGGTTATCTTTGCAAGTCTCTTCGAATTATCAGTTTGGTTTGGCCTACTAGATTGATCTTTCTTGCAATGGGAGAAGTGCTTAGCTTTGGGTGCAATCATGCGGTGCTCGATCCTAGTGACAATAGGGGAAACGACACGTATTGTATTGTTGCCATCGAGGATAAAAAGATGGGGTTTATATCATATTGCATGAGTTTATCCCTCTACATCATGTCATCCTCCTTAAAGCGTTACTCTGTTCTTATGAACTTAATACTCTAGATGCATGCTGGATAGCGGTCGATGTGTGTAGTATTAGTAGTAGATGCAGAATCATTTCGGTCTACTTGTCACGGACGTGATGCCTATATACATGATCATACCTAGATATTCTCATAACTATGCTCAATTCTATCAATTGCTCGACAGTAATTTGTTTACCCACAGTAATACTTATGCTATTTTGAGAGAAGCCACTAGTGAAACCTATGGCCCACGGGTCTATTTTCCATCATATTAATCTCCCGTCAACAAGTTATTTCTATTACCGTTTATTTTGCAATCTTTACTTTTAATCTTTATCATAAAAATACCAAAAATATTATCTTATCATCTCTATCAGATCTCACTTTTGCAAGTGGCCGTGAAGGGATTGGCAACCCCTTTTTCGCGTTGGTTGCAAGGTTCTTATTTGTTTGTGTAGGTACGAGGGACTTGAGCGTGGTCTTCTACTAGATTGATACCTTGGTTCTCAAAAACTGAGGGAAATACTTACGCTACTGAAGGAAATATGCCCTAGAGGCAATAATAAAGTTATTATTTATTTCCTCATATCATGATAAATATTTATTAGTCATGTTAGAATTGTATTAACCGAAAACATAATACATGTGTGAATACATAGACAAACATAGTGTCACTAGTATGCCTCTACTTGACTAGCTCGTTGATCAAAGATGGCTATGTTTCCTAGCCATAGACATGAGTTGTCATTTGATTAACGGGATCACATCATTAGGAGAATGATGTGATTGACTTGACCCATTCCGTTAGCTTAGCACTTGATCGTTTAGTATGTTGCTATTGCTTTCTTCATGACTTATACATGTTCCTATGACTATGAGATTATGCAACTCCCGTTTACCGGAGGAACACTTTGTGTGCTACCAAACGTCACAACGTAACTGGGTGATTATAAAGGTGCTCTACAGGTGTCTCCGAAGGTACTTGTTGGGTTGGCGTATTTCGAGATTAGGATTTGTCACTCCTATTATCGGAGAGGTATCTCTGGGCCCACTCGGTAATGCACATCACTATAAGACTTGCAAGCATTGTAACTAATGAGTTAGTTGCCGGATGATGTATTACGGAACGAGTAAGGAGACTTGCCGGTAACGAGATTGAACTAGGTATTGGGATACCGACGATCGAATCTCGGGCAAGTAACATATCGATGACAAAGGGAACAACGTATGTTGTTATGCGGTTTGACCGATAAAGATCTTCGTAGAATATGTAGGAGCCAATATGAGCATCCAGGTTCCGCTATTGGTTATTGGCCGGAGACGTGTCTCGGTCATGTCTACATAGTTCTCGAACCCGTAGGGTCTGCACGCTTAAAGTTTCGGTGACGATTATATTATGAGTTTATGTGATTTGATGTACGGAAGGTAGTTCAGAGTCCTGGATGAGATCGGGGACATGACGAGGAGTCTCGAAATGGTCGAGACGTAAATATCGATATATTGGACCACTATGTTCGGACATCGGAAAGGTTCCAAGTGGTTCGGGTATTTTTCGGAGTAACGGGGAGTTACGGGAATACGGGGGAAGAAGTATATGGACCTTATTGGGCTTTAGGGGGGAGAGAGAGAGAGAGAGGCAGGCCGCGCCCCCCCCCCCCAATGACTAGTCCGAATTGGACAAGGGGGAGGGGCGGCGCCCCCTCCTTCCTTCTCTTCCCTCTTCCCCTTCCTTGTCTCCTACTCCTAATACTTGGAAGTGGAGGAATCCTACTCCCAATGGGAGTAGGACTCCTCCAGGGCGCACCATAGGGGCCGGCCCTCTCCCCCTCCTCCAATCCTTTATATACGTGGCCAGGGGGCACCCCATAGACACAACAATTGATCTCTTGATCTCTTAGCCGTGTGCGGTGCCCCCCTCCACCATAATCCACCTCGATAATATCGTAGCGGTGCTTAGGCGAAGCCCTGCGTCGGTAGAACATCATCATCGTCACCACGCCGTTGTGCTAATGGAACTCTCCCTCAAAGCTCAGCTGGATCGGAGTTCGAGGGACGTCATCGAGCTGAACGTGTGCTGAACTCGGAGGTGTCGTGCGTTCGGTACTTGATCAGTCGGATCATGAAGACGTACGACTACATCAACCACGTTGTGCTAACGCTTTCGCTTTTGGTCTACGAGGGTACGTGGACAACACTCTCTCCTCTCATTGCTATGCATCACCATGATCTTGCGTGTGCATAGGATTTTTTTTGAAATTACTACGTTCCCTACAGCTACTTTACTGCATCACCCTTTCCTCTTCAAGGGAAAACCGATGCAGTCCTCAAGAGGTAGTTAGAAGGATTTCTAGCACCGTTGCCGGGGAGTCTACGCACAAGTCAAGATATACCAAGTACCCATCACAAACTCTTATCCCTCGCATTACATTATTTGCCATTTGCCTCTCGTTTTCCTCTCCCCCACTTCACCCTTGTCGTTTTATTCGCCTTCTTCCCGTATGCCTTTCTGTTTGTGTTTCCACGTGCCTTCTATTTGCTTGCATCTTTGCTTGCTAAAAATCTATTGATATAGATCCACTTAAAGTGTACTACTTGGATCATCTTCGATCCTTATGCGCTCGTGCTGAAACCCCAACTAGCCTAGTTGATGGGAAATCTTTAGATGAGCATGCTCATTTTGTGCGTCACCGTTTGTCTGAAAAAGGGAGACTCTTAAGGGATCAAATAAACAAATTGATGTGTTATGCTTGGAATCTTTGTGAAATTTATGATTTTACTTGTTGCTCTGAAAACCTTAAGAAACACATTCCCTACCAATGTGAGTTTAGTGATAATGGAATTGTATCTTCGTATGCTAAGGGTGTTTATAATTACTATGATGTTCAACAAATTGAAGAATTTGTTGCTTTTAAGGGTGCTTATGAAATTGCTTCTTTGATTGAAACGTATGATGCTACACTTTACAAATCTGAAAATTTTGCCATACTTAAATATTGTTATGATAATTATGCTTCCAATGCCTATGTTAAACCATATATTGAGGACTCCTCCGCTGTCCAAGAAGAGGCTAATATTTTACAGGAGTCTATGGAGGAAGAAAATAATGATATGCATGAATCTATAGATAATGATGATTCCGATGATTTGATTGAAATATCCCTTGATGAACATGATGCTTGCTATTCTTGTGGCCATGATGCCAATATTTATGAAGATGAATTTGTTATAGTCCCTTATGTTAAACATGAGATCGTTGCTATTGCACCCATACTTGTTAGTTCCTTCGATGAAAAGCATGATTTCAATGATGTTACTATAAATTCTCTTGATGTCAATTGTGCTAATAATATGCAAAACCCTAAGCTTGGGGATGCTAGTTTTGCTATGTCTACTACTTGTTGCAATGATCATGATTGGGGTGATTCTTCTTTTGATCTTGAAAATTTATTTAAGCTCCATGATGAATATGAGATTGATAATAATGTTTGCAATAGTATTGGAAGTGGGTTTGGAAGAGTGTCAACTTTAGATCCCACATATTTGGATTTTGATCAATCTTATGAAGTTTTTGATAAAAGTGGGTTTGGAGAGGTCATGACTTTAGTTTATAATATTCCCACTATTTTGGAAGAGTGTCAACTTTGCATACATGTGGATCGTGTTGAGAATATGTTATGTGATAGCTATATTGTTGAATTTTCTTATGATCCTACATGTAATTATTATGAGAGAGGAAAATATGGTTGTAGAAATTTTCATGATAATAAATTACATCTCTTTATGTTGATATTGCTATTGTTTCTTTCCACTTCCTTGCCTATGCTAGTTTTTGCTTGCTATGATAATTTGTTTGCCTATAATATGCCTATGCATAGGAAGTATGTTAGACTTAGATGTGTTTGTCACGTGTTTTATGATGCTCTCTTTGCGCTTCAATTCTTTTCTTTCATGTGAGCATCATTATGATTATCTATGCCTAGCTAAAAGGCTTTAAAGAAAAACGCTTGTTGGGAGACAACCCAATATATTTTTACTTGCTGTTATTCAATATTTAATTTATCTAGCCTCTGGTTATATGTGTTTTTATGTTTTAATTAGTGTTTGTGCCCAGTGAAACCTATAGAATCTTCTTGGATGATAGTTATTTGATCTTGCTGAAAATTCCAGAAACTTTCTGTTCACGAAAACAATTGTTAAAAATCACCAGAACGTGATAAAATACTGATTCCAATTGCAGTAGATCAATAAACAAATTATCTAGGTCGTCATATTTTTCTAGATTTTTTTGAGTTCCAGAAGTTTGTGTTAGATACAGATTACTACAGATTGTTCTGTTTTTGACAGATTCTGTTTTTCGTGTGTTGTTTGCTTATTTTGATGAATCTATGGCTAGTAAAAGAGTTTATAAACCATAGAGAAGTTGGAATACAGTAGGTTTAACATCAATATAAATAAATAATGAGTTCATTACAGTACCTTGAAGTGGTGTTTTGTTTTCTTTCGCTAACGGAGCTCACGAGGTTTTCTGTTAAGTTTTGTGTTGTGAAGTTTTCAAGTTTTGGGTAAAGATTTGATGGATTATGGAACAAGGATTAGCAAGAGCCTAAGCTTGGGGATGCCCAAGCCACCCCAAGGTAAAATTCAAGGACAGCCAAAAGCCTAAGCTTGGGGATGCCCCGGAAGGCATCCCCTCCTTCGTCTTCATCTATCGGTAACTTTACTTGGGGCTATATTTTTATTCACCACATGATATGTGTTTTGCTTGGAGCATCTTGTATGATTTGAGTCTTTGCTTTTTAGTTCACCACAATCATCCTTGCTGTACACACCTTTTGAGAGAGACACACATGATTCGGAATTTGTTAGAATACTCTATGTGCTTCACTTGTATCTTTTGAGCAATATAGTTTTTGATATAGTGCTTCACTTATATCTTTTAGAGCACGGTGGTGGTTTTATTTTATAGAAATTATTGATCTCTCATGCTTCACTTATATCTTTTGAGCTATATAATTTTTCTCTAGGAACATATCAAAAATAAACACAGGGAAGCAACAACGCGAGCTATTGATCTACAACATAATTTGCAAAATACTATCAGGACTAAGTTCATGATAAATTTAAGTTCAATTAATCATATTACTTAAGAACTCCCACTTAGATAGACATCCCTCTAATCATCTAAGTGATTACGTGATCCAAATCAACTAAACCATAACCGATCATCACGTGAAATGGAGTAGTTTTCAATGGTGAACATCACTATGTTGATCATATCTACTATATGATTCACGCTCGATCTTTCGGTCTCAGTGTTCCAAGGCCATATCTGCATATGCTAGGCTTGTCAAGTTTAACCTGAGTATTCTGCGTGTGCAAAACTGGCTTGCACCCGTTGTAAATGGACGTAGAGCTTATCACACCCGATCATCACGTGGTGTCTGGGCACGACGAACTTTGGCAACGGTGCATACTCAGGGAGAACACTTTTATCTTGAAATTTTAGTGAGAGATCATCTTATAATGCTACCGTCAATCAAAGCAATATAAGATGCATAAAAGATAAACATCACATGCAATCAATATAAGTGATATGATATGGCCATCATCATCTTGTGCTTGTGATCTCCATCTCTGAAGCACCGTCATGATCACCATCGTCACCGGCGCGACACCTTGATCTCCATCGTAGCATCGTTGTCGTCTCGCCAACTATTGCTTTTACGACTATCGCTACCGCTTAGTGATAAAGTAAAACAATTACATGGCGATTGCATTGCATACAATAAAGCGACAACCATATGGCTCCTATCAGTTGCCGATAACTCGGTTACAAAACATGATCATCTCATACAATAAAATATAGCATCATGTCTTGACCATATCACATCACAACATGCCCTGCAAAAACAAGTTAGACGTCCTCTACTTTGTTGTTGCAAGTTTTACGTGGCTGCTACGGGCTTAGCAAGAACCGTTCTTACCTACGCATCAAAACCACAACGATAGTTTGTCAAGTTGGTGCTGTTTTAACCTTCGCAAGGACCGGGCGTAGCCACACTCGGTTCAACTAAAGTGAGAGAGACAGACACCCGCCAGTAACCTTCAAGCAACGAGTGCTCGCAACGGTGAAACCAGTCTCGCGTAAGCGTACGCGTAATGTCGGTCCGGGCCGCTTCATCTCACAATACCGCCGAACCAAAGTATGACATGCTGGTAAGCAGTATGACTTATATCGCCCACAACTCACTTGTGTTCTACTCGTGCATAACATCAACGCATAAAACCAGGCTCGGATGCCACTGTTGGGGAATGTAGTAATTTCAAAAAAATTCCTACACACACGCAAGATCATGGTGATGCATAGCAACGAGAGGGGAGAGTGTTGTCCACGTACCCTCGTAGACCGAAAGGGGAAGCGTTAACACAACGCGGTTGATGTAGTCGTACATCTTCATGATCCGACCAATCAAGTACCGAACGCACGGCACCTCCGAGTTCAGCACACGTTCAGCTCGATGACGTCCCTCGAACTCCGATCCAGCCGAGTGTTGAGGGAGAGTTTCGTCAGCACGACGGCGTGGTGACGATGATGATGTTCTACCGACGCAGGGCTTCACCTAAGCACCGCTACGATATTATCGAGGTGTAATATGGTGGAGGGGGGCACCGCACACGGCTAAGAGATCAATGATCAATTGTTGTGTCTATGGGGTGCCCCCTGCCCCCGTATATAAAGGAGCAAGGGGGGAGGCGGCCGGCCTAGGAGGAGGGTGGGCCAAGGGGGGAGTCCTACTCCCACCGGGAGTAGGACTCCTCCTTTCCTTGTTGTAGTAGGAAAAGGGAAGGGAGAAGGAGAAAGAAGGAAAGGGGGCGCCCCCCCCCTCCCTAGTCCAATTCAGACTAGTCCATGGGGAGGGGTGCGGCCACCCTTTGGGGCCTTTCTCTCCTTTCCCGTATGGCCCATTAAGGCCCAATACGAATTCCCGTAACTCTCCGGTACTCCGAAAAATACCCGAATCACTCGGAACCTTTCCGATGTCAGAATATAGTCGTCCAATATATCAATCTTTACGTCTCGACCATTTCGAGACTCCTCGTCAAGTCCCTGATCTCATCCGGGACTCCGAACTCCTTCGGTACATCAAAACACATAAACTCATAATATAACTGTCATCTAACTTTAAGCGTGCGGACCCTACGGGTTCGAGAACTATGTAGACATGACCGAGACACCTCTCCAGTCAATAACCAATAGAGGAACCTGGATGCTCATATTGGCTCCCATATATTCGACGAAGATCTTTATCGGTCAGACCGCATAACAACATACGTTGTTCCCTTTGTCATCGGTATGTTACTTGCCCGAGATTCGATCGTCGGTATCTCGATACCTAGTTCAATCTCGTTATCGGCAAGTCTCTTTACTCGTTCCATAATACATCATCCCGCAACTAACTCATTAGTTACAATGCTTGCAAGGCTTATAGTGATGTGTATTACTGAGTGGGCCCAGAGATACCTCTCCGACAATCGGAGTGACAAATCCTAATCTCGAAATACGCCAACCCAACAAGTACCTTTGGAGACACCTGTAGAGAACCTTTATAATCACCCAATTACGTTGTGACGTTTGGTAGCACACAAAGTGTTCCTCCGGTAAATGGGAGTTGCATAATCTCATAGTCATAAGAACATGTATAAGTCATGAAGAAAGCAATAGCAACATACTAAACGATCGAGTGCTAAGCTAACGGAATGGGTCAAGTCAATCACATCATTCTCCTAATGATGTGATCCCGTGAATCAAATGACAACTCGTGTCTATGGCTAGGAAACATAACCATCTTTGATCAACGAGCTAGTCAAGTAGAGGCATACTAATGACACTCTGTTTGTCTATGTATTCACACATGTATCAAGTTTCCAGTTAATACAATTCTAGCATGAATAATAAACATTTATCATGATATAAGGAAATAAATAATAACTTTATTATTGCCTCTAGGGCATATTTCCTTCAATGATTCCCTCACAAGTCGGGATGAGACTCCGGACGAAAAATAAAAAAAATAAAAAAGAGGCCATAAAAAAAGAGAAAAGTCCTAAATAAAAAAAAGAGAGAAAAAGAGAGAAGGACAATGTTACTATCCTTTTACCACACTTGTGCTTCAAAGTAGCACCATGATCTTCATGATAGAGAGTCTCCTATGTTGTCACTTTCATATACTAGTGGGAATTTTACATTATAGAACTTGGCTTGTATATTCCAATGATGGGTTTTCTCAAAATGGTGGAGGGGGGGCACCGCACACGGCTAAGAGATCAATGATCAATTGTTGTGTCTATGGGGTGCCCCCTGCCCCCGTATATAAAGGAGCAAGGGGGGAGGCGGCCGGCCTAGGAGGAGGGTGGGCCAAGGGGGGAGTCCTACTCCCACCGGGAGTAGGACTCCTCCTTTCCTTGTTGGAGTAGGAAAAGGGAAGGGAGAAGGAGAAAGAAGGAAAGGGGGCGCCCCCCCCCCCCTCCCTAGTCCAATTTGGACTAGTCCATGGGGAGGGGTGCGGCCACCCTTTGGGGCCTTTCTCTCCTTTCCCGTATGGCCCATTAAGGCCCAATACGAATTCCCGTAACTCTCCGGTACTCCGAAAAATACCCGAATCACTCGGAACCTTTCTGATGTCCGAATATAGTCGTCCAATATATCAATCTTTACGTCTCGACCATTTCGAGACTCCTCGTCAAGTCCCTGATCTCATCCGGGACTCCGAACTCCTTCGGTACATCAAAACACATAAACTCATAATATAACCGTCATCTAACTTTAAGCGTGCGGACCCTACGGGTTCGAGAACTATGTAGACATGACCGAGACACCTCTCCGGTCAATAACCAATAGCGGAACCTGGATGCTCATATTGGCTCCCACATATTCTACGAAGATCTTTATCGGTCAGACCGCATAACAACATACGTTGTTCCCTTTGTCATCGGTATGTTACTTGCCCGAGATTCGATCGTCGGTATCTCGATACCTAGTTCAATCTCGTTACCGGCAAGTCTCTTTACTCGTTCCGTAATACGTCATCCCGCAACTAACTCATTAGTTACAATGCTTGCAAGGCTTATAGTGATGTGTATTACTGAGTGGGCCCAGAGATACCTCTCCGACAATCGGAGTGACAAATCCTAATCTCGAAATACGCCAACCCAACAAGTACCTTTGGAGACACCTGTAGAGCACCTTTATAATCACCCAGTTACGTTGTGACGTTTGGTAGCACACAAAGTGTTCCTCCGGTAAACGGGAGTTGCATAATCTCATAGTCATAGGAACATGTATAAGTCATGAAGAAAGCAATAGCAACATACTAAACGATCGAGTGCTAAGCTAACGGAATGGGTCAAGTCAATCACATCATTCTCCTAATGATGTGATCCTGTTAATCAAATGACAAATCATGTCTATGGCTAGGAAACATAACCAGCTTTGATCAACGAGCTAGTCAAGTAGAGGCATACTAATGACACTCTGTTTGTCTATGTATTCACACATGTATCAAGTTTCCAGTTAATACAATTCTAGCATGAATAATAAACATTTATCATGATATAAGGAAATAAATAATAACTTTATTATTGCCTCTAGGGCATATTTCCTTCACTCTCCCACTTGCACTAGAGTCAATAATCTAGTTCACATCGCCATGTGATTTAACATCAATAGTTCACATCACCATGTGATTAACACCCATAGTTCACATCGTCATGTGACCAACACCCAAAGGGTTTACTAGAGTCAGTAATCTAGTTCCCATCGCTCATGTGATTAACACCCAAAGAGTACTAAGGTGTGATCATGTTTTGCTTGTGAGATAATTTTAGTCAACGGGTCTGTCACATTCAGATCCGTAAGTATTTTGCAAATTTATATGTCTACAATGCTCTGCACGGAGCTACTCTAGCTAATTGCTCCCTCTTTCAATATGTATCTAGACCGAGACTTAGAGTCATCTAGATTAGTGTCAAAACTTGCATCGACGTAACCCTTTACGACGAACCTTTTGTCACTTTCATAATCGAGAAACATATCCTTATTCCAGTAAGGATATTTTTGACCGCTGTCCAGTGATCTACTCCTAGATCACTATTGTACTCCCTTGCCAAAATCAGTGTAGGGTATACAATAGATCTGGTACACAGCATGGCATACTTTATAGAACCTATGGCTGAGGCATAGGGAATGACTTTCATTCTTTTTCTATCTTCTGCCGTGGTCGGGCTTTGAGTCTTACTCAATTTCACACCTTGTAACACAGGCAAGAAACTCTTTCTTTGACTGTTCCATTTTGAACTACTTCAAAATCTTGTTAAGGTATGTACTCATTGAAAAAACTTATCAAGCGTCTTGATCTATCTCTATAGATCTTGATGCTCAATATGTAAGCAGCTTCACCGAGGCCTTTCTTTGAAAAACTCCTTTCAAACACTCCTTTATGCTTTGCAGAATAATTCTACATTATTTCCGATCAACAATATGTCATTCACATATACTTATCAGAAATGTTGTAGTGCTCCCACTCACTTTCTTGTAAATACAGGCTTCACCGCAAGTCTGTATAAAACTATATGCTTTGATCAACTTATCAAAGCGTATATTCCAACTCCGAGATGCTTGCACCAATCCATAGATGGATCGCTGGAGTTTGCATATTTTGTTAGCACCTTTAGGATTGACAAAACCTTCTGGTTGCATCATATACAACTCTTCTTGAATCTATTAAGGAATGCAATTTTGTTTATCCATTTGCCAGATTTCATAAAATGCGGCAATTGCTAACATGATTTGGACAGACTTAAGCATCGCTGCGAGTGAGAAAATCTCATCGTATTCAACACTTTGAACTTTGTCAAAAACCTTTTTCCGACAAGTCTAGCTTTGTAGATAGTAACACTACTATCAGTGTCTGTCTTCCTCTTGAAGATCCATTTATTTTTATGGCTTGCCGATCATTGGGCAAGTCAATCAAAGTCCATACTTTGTTCTCATACATGGATCCCATCTCAAATTTCATGGCCTCAAGCCATTTTGCGGAATCTGGGCTCATCATCGCTTCCTCATAGTTCGTAGGTTCGTCATGGTCTGGTAACATGACCTCCAGAACAGGATTACCGTACCACTCTGGTGCGGATCTTACTCTGGTTGACCTACGAGGTTTAGTAATAACTTGATCTGAAGTTTCCTGATCATCATCATTAACTTCCTCACTCATTGGTATAGACGTCATAGGAACCATTTTCTGTGATGAACTACTTCCCAATAAGGGAGTAGGTACAGTTACCTCATCAAGTTCTACTTTCCTCCCACTCACTTCTTTCGAGAGAAACTCCTTCTCTAGAAAGGATCCATTCTTAGCAAAGAATGTCTTGCCTTCAGATCTGTGATAGAAGGTGTACCCAACAGTCTCCTTTGGGTATCCTATGAAGATACATTTCTTCGATTTGGGTTCGAGCTTATCAGATTGAAGCTTTTTCACATAAGCATCGCAGCCCCAAACTTTAAGAAACGACAACTTTGGTTTCTTGCCAAACCACAGTTCATAAGGAGTCGTCTCAACGGATTTTAGATGGTGCCCTATTTAACGTGAATGCAGCTGTCTCTAATGCATAACCCCAAAACAATAGTGGTAAATCGGTAAGAGACATCATAGATTGCACTATATCCAATAAAGTACGGTTATGACGTTCGGACACACCATAATGCTGTGGTGTTCCAGGTGGCATGAGTTTGTGAAACTATTCCACATTGTTTTAATTGAAGGCCAAACTCGTAACTCAAATATTCTTCTCCACGATCAGATCGTAGAAACTTTATTTTCTTGTTACGATGATTTTCCACTTCACTCTGAAATTATATGAAGTTTTCAAATGTTTCAGACTTGTGTTTCATTAAGTAGATATACCCATATCTGCTCAAATCATCTGTGAAGGTGAGAAAATAACGATATCCGCCACGAGCCTCAATATTCATCGGACCACATACATCTATATGTATGATTTCCAACAAATTAGTTGCTCTCTCCATAGTTCCGGAGAACGGCGTTTTAGTCATCTTGCCCATGAGGCACGGTTCGCAAGCATCAAGTGATTCCAAAATCCCATCAGTATGGAGTTTCTTCATGCGCTTTACACCAATATGACCTAAACGGCAGTGCCACAAATAAGTTGCACTATCATTATTAACTTTGCATCTTTTGGCTTCAATATTATGAATATGTGTATCATTACGATCGAGATCCAACAAACCATTTTATTGGGTGTATGACCATAGAAGGTTTTATTCATGTAAACAAAACAACAATTATTCTCTAATTTAAATGAATAACTGTATTGCAACAAACATGATCAAATCATATTCATGCTCAACGCAAACAGCAAATAACACTTATTTAGTTTCAACACCAATCCCGAAAGTATAGGGAGTGTGCGATGATGATCATATCAATCTTGGAACTACTTCCAACACACATCGTCACCTCGCCTTTTACTAGTCTCTATTTATTCTGCAACTCCCGTTTCGAGTTACTACTCTTAGCAATTGAACCAGTATCAAATACCGAGGGGTTGCTATAAACACTAGTAAAGTACACATCAATAACATGTATATCCAATATACCTTTGTTCACTTTGCCATCCTTCTTATCCACCAAATAGTTGGGGAAGTTCCGCTTTCAGTGACCAGTCCCTTTGCAGTAGAAGCACTTAGTCTCAGGCTTAGGACCAGACTTAGGCTTCTTCACTTGAGCAGCAACTTGCTTGTCGTTCTTCTTGAAGTTCCCCTTCTTCCCTTTGCCCTTTTCTTGAAACTAGTGGTCTCGTCAACCATCAACACTTGATGTTTTTCTTGATTTCTACCTTCGTCGATTTCAGCATCACGAAGAGCTCGGGAATTACTTTCGTCATCCCTTGCATACTATAGTTCATCACGAAGTTCTACTAACTTGGTGATGGTGACTAGAGAATTCTGTCAATCACTATTTTATCTGGAAGATTAACTCCCACTTGATTCAAGCGATTGTAGTACCCAGACAATCTGAGCACATGCTCACTGCTTGAGCTATTCACCTCCATCTTTTAGCTATAGAACTTGTTGGAGACTTCATATCTCTCAACTCGGGTATTTTCTTGAAATATTAACTTCAACTCCTGGAACATCTCATATGGTCCATGATGTTCAAAACGTCTTTGAAGTCCTGATTCTAAGCCGTTAAGCATGGTGCACTAAACTATCAAGTAGTCATCATATTGAGCTAGCCAAACGTTCATAACGTCTGCATCTGCTCCTGTAATAGGTCTGTCACCTAGCGGTGCATCAAGGACATAATTCTTCTGTGCAGCAATGAGGATAATCCTCAGATCACGGATCCAATCCGCATCTTTGCTACTAACATCTTTCAACATAATTTTTATCTAGGAACATATCAAAAATAAACACAGGGAAGCAACAACGCGAGCTATTGATCTACAACATAATTTGCAAAATACTATCAGGACTAAGTTCATGATAAATTTAAGTTCAATTAATCATATTACTTAAGAACTCCCACTTAGATAGACATCCCTCTAATCATCTAAGTGATTACGTGATCCAAATCAACTAAACCATAACCGATCATCACGTGAAATGGAGTAGTTTTCAATGGTGAACATCACTATGTTGATCATATCTACTATATGATTCACGCTCGACCTTCCGGTCTCAGTGTTCCAAGGCCATATCTGCATATGCTAGGCTTGTCAAGTTTAACCTGAGTATTCTGCGTGTGCAAAACTGGCTTGCACCCGTTGTAGATGGACGTAGAGCTTATCACACCCGATCATCACGTGGTGTCTGGGCACGACGAACTTTGGCAACGGTGCATACTCAGGGAGAACACTTTTATCTTGAAATTTTAGTGAGAGATCATCTTATAATGCTACCGTCAATCAAAGCAATATAAAATGCATAAAAGATAAACATCACAAGCAATCAATATAAGTGATATGATATGGCCATCATCATCTTGTGCTTGTGATCTCCATCTCTGAAGCACCGTCATGATCACCATCGTCACCGGCGCGACACCTTGATCTCCATCGTAGCATCGTTGTCGTCTCGCCAACTATTGCTTTTACGACTATCGCTACCGCTTAGTGATAAAGTAAAACAATTACATGGCGATTGCATTGCATACAATAAAGCGACAACCATATGGCTCCTGTCAGTTGCCGATAACTCGGTTACAAAACATGATCATCTCATACAATAAAATATAGCATCATGTCTTGACCATATCACATCACAACATGCCCTGCAAAAACAAGTTAAACGTCCTCTACTTTGTTGTTGCAAGTTTTATGTGGCTGCTACGGGCTTAGCAAGAACCGTTCTTACCTACGCATCAAAACCACAACGATAGTTTGTCAAGTTGGTGCTGTTTTAACCTTCGCAAGGACCGGGCGTAGCCACACTCGGTTCAACTAAAGTGAGAGAGACAGACACCCGCCAGTCACCTTTAAGCAACGAGTGCTCGCAACGGTGAAACCAGTCTCGCGTAAGCGTACGCGTAATGTCGGTCCGGGCCGCTTCATCTCACAATACCGCCGAACCAAAGTATGACATGCTGGTAAGCAGTATGACTTATATTGCCCACAACTCACTTGTGTTCTACTCGTGCATAACATCAACGCATAAAACCAGGCTCGGATGCCACTGTTGGGGAACGTAGTAATTTCAAAAAAATTCCTACACACACGCAAGATCATGGTGATGCATAGCAACGAGAGGGGAGAGTGTTGTCCATGTACCCTCGTAGACCGAAAAGGGAAGCGTTAACACAACGCGGTTGATGTAGTCGTACGTCTTCATGATCCGACCAATCAAGTACCGAATGCACGGCACCTCCGAGTTCAGCACACGTTCAGCTCGATGACGTCCCTCGAACTCCGATCCAGCCGAGTGTTGAGGGAGAGTTTCGTCAGCATGATGGCGTGGTGACGATGATGATGTTCTACCGACGCAGGGCTTCGCCTAAGCACCGCTATGATATTATCGAGGTGTAATATGGTGGAGGGGGGCACCGCACACGGCTAAGAGATCAATGATCAATTGTTGTGTCTATGGGGTGCCCCCTGCCCCCGTATATAAAGGAGCAAGGGGGAGGCGGCCGGCCTAGGAGGAGGGTGGGCCAAGGGGGGAGTCCTACTCCCACCGGGAGTAGGACTCCTCCTTTCCTTGTTGGAGTAGGAAACGGGAAGGGAGAAGGAGAAAGAAGGAAAGGGGGCGCCCCCCCCCCTCCCTAGTCCAATTCGGACTAGTCCATGGGGAGGGGTGCGGCCACCCTTTGGGGCCTTTCTCTCCTTTCCCGTATGGCCCATTAAGGCCCAATACGAATTCCCGTAACTCTCCGGTACTCCGAAAAATACCCGAATCACTCGGAACCTTTCCGATGTCAGAATATAGTCGTCCAATATATCAATCTTTACGTCTCGACCATTTCGAGACTCCTCGTCAAGTCCCTGATCTCATCCGGGACTCCGAACTCCTTCGGTACATCAAAACACATAAACTCATAATATAACTGTCATCTAACTTTAAGCGTGCGGACCCTACGGGTTCGAGAACTATGTAGACATGACCGAGACACCTCTCCAGTCAATAACCAATAGCGGAACCTGGATGCTCATATTGGCTCCCATATATTCGACGAAGATCTTTATCGGTCAGACCGCATAACAACATACGTTGTTCCCTTTGTCATCGGTATGTTACTTGCCCGAGATTCGATCGTCGGTATCTCGATACCTAGTTCAATCTCGTTATCGGCAAGTCTCTTTACTCGTTCCGTAATACATCATCCCGCAACTAACTCATTAGTTACAATGCTTGCAAGGCTTATAGTGATGTGTATTACTGAGTGGGCCCAGAGATACCTCTCCGACAATCGGAGTGACAAATCCTAATCTCGAAATACGCCAACCCAACAAGTACCTTTGGAGACACATGTAGAGCACCTTTATAATCACCCAGTTACGTTGTGACGTTTGGTAGCACACAAAGTGTTCCTCCGGTAAACGGGAGTTGCATAATCTCATAGTCATAAGAACATGTATAAGTCATGAAGAAAGCAATAGCAACATACTAAACGATCGAGTGCTAAGCTAACGGAATGGGTCAAGTCAATCACATCATTGTCCTAATGATGTGATCCCGTGAATCAAATGACAACTCGTGTCTATGGCTAGGAAACATAACCATCTTTGATCAACGAGCTAGTCAAGTAGAGGCATACTAATGACACTCTGTTTGTCTATGTATTCACACATGTATCAAGTTTCCAGTTAATACAATTCTAGCATGAATAATAAACATTTATCATGATATAAGGAAATAAATAATAACTTTATTATTGCCTCTAGGGCATATTTCCTTCAATGATTCCCTCACAAGTCGGGATGAGACTCCGGACGAAAAATAAAAAAAATAAAAAAAGAGGCCATAAAAAAGAGAAAAGTCCTAAATAAAAAAAGAGAGAAAAAGAGAGAAGAGACAATGTTACTATCCTTTTACCACACTTGTGCTTCAAAGTAGCACCATGATCTTCATGATAGAGAGTCTCCTATGTTGTCACTTTCATATACTAGTGGGAATTTTACATTATAGAACTTGGCTTGTATATTCCAATGATGGGCTTTCTCAAAATGCCCTAGGTCTTCATGAGCAAGCAAGTTGGATGCACACCCACTCAGTTTCTTTTGTTGAGCTTTCATACACTTATAGCTCTAGTGCATTCGTTGCATGGCAATCCCTACTCACTCACATTGATATCTATTAATGGGCATCTCCATAGCCCGTTGATACGCCTAGTTGATGTGAGACTATCTTCTCCTTTTTGTCTTCTCCACAACCACCATTCTATTCCACATATAGTGCTATGTCCATGGCTCACGCTCATGTATTGCGTGAAGATTGAAAAAGTTTGAGAACATCAAAAGTATGAAACAATTGCTTGGCTTGTCATCGGGGTTGTGCATGATTAAATACTTTGTGTGATGAAGATAGAGCATAGCCAGACTATATGATTTTGTAGGGATAACTTTCTTTGGCCATGTTATTTTGAGAAGACATGATTGCTTTATTAGTATGCTTGAAGTATTATTATTTTTATGTCAATATTAAACTTTTATCTTGAATCTTTCGGACCTGAATATTCATGCCACAATTAAGAGAATTACATTGAAAATTATGCTAAGTAGCATTCCACATCAAAAATTCTATTTTTATCATTTACCTACTCGAGGACGAGCAGGAATTAAGCTTGGGGATGCTTGATACGTCTCCAACGTATCTATAATTTTTTATTGTTCCATGCTATTATATATTCTGTTTTGGACGTTTAATGGGCTTTATTATACACTTTTATATTATTTTTGGGACTGACCTATTAACCGAAGGCCCAGCCCAAATTACTGTTTTTTTGCCTATTTCAGTGTTTCGAAGGAAAGGAATATCAAACGGAGTCCAAACGGAATGAAACCTTCGGGAACGTGGTTTTCTTAACAAACGTGATCCAGAGGACTTGGAGTGGACGTCAAGCAATCAACGAGGAGGCCATGAGGCAGGGGGGCGCGCCTACCCCCCTGGGCGCGCCCTCCACCCTCGTGGGCCCCTAGTAGCTCCACCGACCTACTTCTTCTTCCTATATATACCTACGTACCCCGAAAACATCAGAGACGGAGCATAAACCCTATTTCCACCGCCGCAACCTTCTGTACCAGTGAGATCCCATCTTGGGGCCTTCTCCGGCGCTCCACCGGAGGGGGCATCGATCATGGAGGGCTTGTACATCAACACCATAGCCTCTCCGATGATGTGTGAGTAGTTTACCTCAGACCTTCGGGTCCATAGTTATTAGCTAGATGGCTTCTTCTCTCTCTTTGGATCTCAATGTTCTCCTCAATTCTCTTGGAGATTTATTCGATGTAATCTTCTTTTGCGGTGTGTTTGTCGAGATCCGATGAATTGTGGGTTTATGATCAAGATTATCTATGAACAATATTTGAATCTCCTCTGAATTCTTTTATGTATGATTGGTTATCTTTACAAGTCTCTTCGAATTATCAGTTTGGTTTAGCCTACTAGATTGATCTTTCTTGCAATGGGAGAAGTGCTTAACTTTGGGTTCAATCATGCGGTGCTCGATCCTAGTGACAATAGGGGAAACGACACGTATTGTATTGTTGCCATCGATGATAAAAAGATGGGGTTTATATCATATTGCATGAGTTTATCCCTCTACATCATGTCATCTTCCTTAAAGCGTGACTCTGTTCTTATGAACTTGATACTCTAGATACATGCTGGATAGCGGTCGATGTGTGGAGTAATAGTAGTAGATGCAGAATCGTTTCGGTCTACTTGTCATGGACGTGATGCCTATATACATGATCATACCTAGATATTCTCATAACTATGCTCAATTCTATCATTTGCTCGACAGTAATTTGTTTACCCACCGTAATACTTATGCTATTTTGAGAGAAGCCACTAGTGAAACCTATGGCCCCCGGGTCTATTTTCCATCATATTAATCTCCCGTCAACAAGTTATTTCAATTACCATTTATTTTGCAATCTTTACTTTTAATCTTTATCATAAAAATACCAAAAATATTATCTTATCATCTCTATCAGATCTCACTTTTGCAAGTGGCCGTGAAGGGATTGACAACCCCTTTTTCGAGTTGGTTGCAAGGTTCTTATTTGTTTGTGTAGGTATGAGGGACTTGAGCGTGGTCTCCTACTGGATTGATACCTTGGTTCTCAAAAACTGAGGGAAATACTTACGCTACTTTACTGCATCACCCTATCCTCTTCAAGGGAAAACCAACGCAGTGCTCAAGAGGTAGCAGCGATGCTGCCAGTAAGCAGCAGTGAAGGTTTGAACTTGGAAAGCAAGGAGGAACAGTGGTAATGTGGCTTTTGGTGGGTGGGGCGGGGAGATAGATATTTCCGCGGTGGCAGAAAAATTTTGCTCGGTGCCGCGAGAAACTGGCGCGCAAGTGTGGTTCAAGCGAGGGCGGTGGACTGTAGACAACAAAACTTCGTGCGTAAGCCAGACAAGACGGTGCACCAAGATATTTTATATCGCATCCCACACGATTCTTGCTAGTAAACTATTTGTGGTATACCTGATTTTTTTTCATTCTTCTTTGAAAGACAAAATGGTGTTACAGAGGGAAAGGATGGTGTTTGATTTGCTAGAACATTTATCTACAGTGAACATGCAACTATATGAGTGTCGTGTTAAAATTTGGAATTATTCCGGGTTCGCTTGGCCTTTTCTATGCATTAATTGAGTTTCTAGGCATTTAATGTGCATAATTCAAATTTGAGCTCCAAGCACATGCTCCAGTGCACCAAAGTTTGTTGAAAAATCACGTGTGTCTTTGGGTGAATTTATAGGTCCGATGCAAGAATGGGAATGAAATTCAAACATCCGGGCGTCGTGGCTCGGCCAGAAACATTGAGAAACTTGGTTTTTAAATTCCTATAAATCCCAAACTTGCATGAAAATCATGAAACTTGGCATGGTGCCATTTCATGGCAACAACATGATGTGGTAAAAAATTGGCCGAATTGGGACAAGTTTTGGTATAAGCTTCTTGCAAATTGGAGCTTCTCTCAAGAAGGCGTGTGGTTTCGAGAGGGAATGTGTCACCTTTGTGTGCGAAATGACATACGCTGCGCTCCCCCCTCTTAATTTTTTACAGAGCCAACATAGAACTATATGAGTGTCGTGTTAAAATTTGGAATTATTCTGGGTTCGTTTGTCCTTTTTATGCATTAATTGAGTTTCTAGGCATTTAATGTGCATAATTCAAAGTGCACCAAGGTTGGTTGAAAAATCACATGTGTGTCCTTGGGTGAATTTCTAGGTCCGATGCAAGAAATGGGAATGAAATTCAAACATTGGGGCGTCGTGGCTCGGCCAGGAACATTGAGAAACTTGGTTTTTAAATTCTTGTAAATTCAAAACTCGCCTGAAAATAATAAACTTGGCATGGTGTCATTTCATGGCACCAACATGTTGTGGTAAAAAATTTGGCCAAATTGGGAAAGGTTTTGGTATAAGCTTCTTGCAAATCGGAGCTTCTCTCAAGAAGGCTCGTGGTTCCGAGAGGGAACGTGTCACCTTTGTGTGCAAAATGATATATGTTGCCTCCCCCTTGATTTTTTTACAGAGGCAACATAGAACTATATGAGTGTCGTGTTAAAATTTGGAATTATTCCGGGTTTGTTTGGCCTTTTTATACATTAATTGAGTTTCTGGGCATTTAATGTGCATAATTCAAATTTGAACTACAAGCACATGCTCCAGTGCACCAAAGTTGGTTGAAAAATCACATGAATGTCCTTGAGTGAACTTCTAGGTCCCTTGTAAGAAATGGGAATGAAACTCAAACATCTGGGCTTTGTGGCTCGGTCGGAAATATTGAGAAACTTGGTTTTTTAACTCCTGTAAATCCAAAACACGCATGAAAATCATGAAACTTGGCATGGTGTCATGACATGGCACCAACATGCCGTGGTAATTTTTTGGCCGAATTGGGACAAGCTTTGGTATAAGCTTCTTGCAAACCGGAGCTTCTCTCAAGAAGGCTCGTGGTTCTGAGAGGGAACGTGTCACCTCCCTGTGAGAAACGACATACACTGCCTTCTCCAGCCTTGATTTTTTAACAGTGGCATCTTAGACCAATAGGAGTTTCATGCTAAATTTTGGAGTTATTCCAGGTTCATTTGGCCTTTTTTATTCATTAATTGAGTTTCCTGGCATTTAATGCACACAATTCAAATTTGAACTACAAGCACATGCTCAATTGCGCCAAAGTTAGTTGAAAAATCATTTATGTGTACTTGGGCGAATTTCTAGGTCCCATGCAAGAAATGGGAATGGAATTCAAACATCTGGGCGTCGTGGCTCGGCCGAAAACATCGAGAAACTTGGTTTTAAAATTCCCGTAAATCCAAAACTCGCCTGAAAATCATGAAACTTGGCATGGTGTCATGACATGGCACTAACATGCTGTGGTAAATTTTTGGTCCGATTTGCGAAGGCGCACACATTAACAATCAACAAAGTCATTTTGAAACAAGTGATGTCACGTTACAATCGGAAACACAAGTATTATTGAAACCGTGGGCGTTCTACTTACCATTTACGTGCCGCCACGCGTCCCTTTTTTTATTGGATAGGAGGTGTCGTGCGGGGTAGCTATTTGAGTACAGGAGGCGTGCGATCAGACCCCTGTGTGTGCTTATCGGGAGGAGAGCCCTTTGACCTCCATACGCCGCCCACCTCTCTCTCAACGTCTCCATTAATGGCGCCCGAGCCCCTGTTTAATGGTGTGGCTATATCTCACTCGACCGAGATTTAAGAGAGCAAAAAGAAAATTTTGCACGGATCTTGATGTAAGATCCGACGAGCCTATATAGCATCGACTGCAACTTATAGCAAGACTGATGAATATATGAGGACGATGACAGTGGATAATAATTGTCTTACATATTTAGGAAGATAATTAAAAAAGCCACATGCAGCAATGCCCAAAATACACAAGGGGAAAAGAAGAAGGAAGACGCAGACATGATGCATCGCAGGCCGCAAAGACTACTTCTCGCGGCGAGCGACATTGATCTCTTTCATATCCTCAATACGCTGCTTGGCAGCATCGACGGATTCCCCCACCAGCCTTTCACGCTCGATGCAGAGCATGGCATTCTCGTCCATAACTTTCTTGACGATGACGCATGTCCTCTTCAACAAGGCAGTGGTCTCCTCGTGCTCCTTCACTCTTCTAGCAATCTACGCCCTCAGCAGGCCGCGCTCGGTGTGGAGCTTCGCCTTGTCCTCCCCTAGCCCCCGGGTGACACCGGTAGCATTTTCAAACGAGGCATTCATCTCGTCCTGCGGCTTCATCCAACCAGAGTTCTGACCCATCAGGTCATCGAGCATAGCGCGCATGCGCCTGTGAGAGTCCTCGCCTGCCCGTGAGACATTTTCCAAGGCCGCCGCGGTGCGGGAGGACCCCTTTGCTGCATTCGCAGCACGACGGGACATCTCTGCTGCTTCCACGGCGCGGCCGAACCAGTCTGCTACATCGACGGCGCGGCAGGACCTCTGTGCTGCTATGGCAGTGCGGCAGGACATGTCGGTTTCTTTTGTGGCGAAGCGGGACATCTCTCGTGCTTCCGCTTCCATGCTCGCCTCTCCCTGGTAGTAATCTCTTGACCCAGAACTCATGCGGGCCACGACAGCCGCAAGGGAACGACGATGAAAGACTTGTTTGTTTTTGTGGATGAGGAGTTGAGAAGGAATGTGCAGTCATCTTGGAGTAGGTAGTATTTATAACCGAGTACTAATACGCTCCTAAGTGGAAAAAATTTAGTTTTTGATCGGTGTGAATAGGTTTGCAATTAAATATAGCGTGGTAGTAATTTGAAATGTGATGGGACGCAAGCTCAAAATTTATTGACGGTGCTAATTTCGAAGTGCGGCACTATTCCCGGATGGCGTAACGTGGGCACGCGTTCTCGGCCGCGTACGTGGCGTTTGCACCATAGGGTGCACCGCAATAGGCGATGTCAGCACACGCCTTGTTCCATCAACCGTGCGCGCTCGTTATTACCATCGCGCGCACTTATTTTAATTAGAATGTGTGCCCGTCTAGCGCACACAGGTTGATCTGTCTAACTGTTTCTGTTTGTTGTGGATAATCGCAAACGGTTCATCCGTGTGAAGTGTATGCCATCAATCTCAGACACATTGATCTGGCTGACCGTTTTTGTTGTGTTGCCTAATCGCAATCAGTTCATCCATGTGGAGTGTATGCCGTCAATCGCAGACACCTTGATCTGGCTGACCGTTTCTGTTGTGTTGCCTAATCACAAACAGTTAATCCGAGTGAATTGTATGCCGCATATCGCACACACCTTCATCTGGCTGCCCGTTCCTGTTGTTCTGCCTCATCGCAAATAGTTCATTCGAGTGAACCGTATGCCCCGCATCACACATGCAACTAAAATCTGAACTGTGTTTGATGTATCCACCATCGCAAACATTTTGCATCTTTTTTGACGGTTTTATTACATCACCGTTTGTGATTAATGCATCGCAAACGTTTTACATCACCATGTGTGCATGGCGGGGAGACCCTTCGAGGAAACTGTGTGCGATACATTAGTCGCAAACGGTGATGTAAAAACCCGTCAAAAATGATACAAAATGTTTGCGATGGCGGAGACATCTAACACGATTCAGAGTATAGTTGGTCATGGATGGATCGGTAGTATGCTTAGATGTGTGGTCATGGATGGACTGGTAGTATGCTTAGATGTGTGGTATGATTAGTGCTCTGTTATGCTGTGTTGAACTGTGGTATGCTTTGATGGATTTGGTAGTGATGTCTTCAACTAGATCATCTTTTTGCATGTGTTACTGCTAGTTCGATCTGTCCATGTTGTAATGCTAGTTCCTACTGTCCATGTGTAGTGTGTTGTGCTGTCGACGGCGCTTACGTTTGTAGGACATGACCACGCAAGAGTTTAGTCATGCTCTCGTGATGTCCGAGAGCCAGTTCCCGCCGTCGTATGTTGAGGACTCCCAGCCTCCTATGGACCAAATGCCTCCTGATTTAGACGTTTTTGAGGTGCCGCCTATGGTTCCTCCATTTGTGTTGACTCAGCCCAATGTTGTTGCTCATGCTGCTGCTCAAAAGGTAGCCGCAAAGGAGAAGAAGGATGGTAGGTGGAACAACATGAAATGGCAGCCATTCCTCTCCACTTTTGTGCTTAACAAGATGTGTGAGATCATATCTAGTGGGGTGAGGACTAACAAGGGCTTCAAGGAGGTGCACTTGAACCTTGCTGCAAAGCAGGTGTTTGACTTCTGTGGAGATGAGGTCACCTCGACCCAGGTGTACAACCACTTGAGGAAGTGGAGAGCGAGGTGGATCACCGTGTCCAAGATCAGAGACCTCAACGGTGCTTCATGGGATGAGGACACCTGCTCGATCCTTTCGGAGGCATAGCACTACCAAGGCCACGTTGCGGTTAGCTCACAAACCATGCCATTCTAATAAACCAGCAATTTGATCCTATGAACCATCTTCTTAGGCTCACCCGAAGGACGCAGAGTTCCTCACCTATCCAAAACTAACATCAGATGCAACATATCTTCTCCTTCGGGCTGGCAACCGACAAGCATGCCATGGGCTCTGGTAAGCCGCTGGGTGTTGGAAATATGCCCTAGAGGCAATAATAAATGGTTATTATTATATTTCTTTGTTCATGGTAATTGTCTATTGTTCATGCTATAATTGTGTTATCCGGAAATCGTAATGCATGTGTGAATACATAGACCACAACGTGTCCCTAGTAAGCCTCTAGTTGACTAGCTCGTTGATCAACAGATAGTCATGGTTTCCTGACTATGGACATTGGATGTCATTGATAACGGGATCACATCATTAGGAGAATGATGTGATGGACAAGACCCAATCCTAAGCATAGCTCAAAGATCGTGTAGTTCGTTTGCTAGAGCTTTTCCAATGTCAAGTATCTTCTCCTTAGACCATGAGATCGTGCAACTCCCGGATACCGTAGGAGTACTTTGGGTGTGCCAAACGTCACAACGTAACTGGGTGACTATAAAGGTACACTACGGGTATCTCCGAAAGTGTCTGTTGGGTTGGCACGGATCGAGACTGGGATTTGTCACTCCGTATGACGGAGAGGTATCTCTGGGCCCACTCGGTAATGCATCATCATAATGAGCTCAATGTGACTAAGGAGTTAGTCACGGGATCATGCATTGCGGTACGAGTAAAGAGACTTGCCGGTAACGAGATTGAACAAGGTATTGGGATACCGACGATCGAATCTCGGGCAAGTAACATACCGATTGACAAAGGGAATTGTATACGGGATTGATTGAATCCTCGACATCGTGGTTCATCCGATGAGATCATCGTGGAACATGTGGGAGCCAACATGGGTATCCAGATCCCGCTGTTGGTTATTGACCGGAGAGGCGTCTCGGTCATGTCTGCATGTCTCCCGAACCCGTAGGGTCTACACACTTAAGGTTCGGTGACGCTAGGGTTGTAGAGATATGAGTATGCGGAAACCCGGAAGTTGTTCGGAGTCCCGGATGAGATCTCGGACGTCACGAGGAGTTCCGGAATGGTCCGGAGGTGAAGAATTATATATAGGAAGTCCAGTTTCGGCCACCGGGAAAGTTTCGGGGGTCACCGGTATTGTACCGGGACCACCGGAAGGGTCCCGGGGGTCCACCGGGTGGGGCCACCTATCCCGGAGGGCCCCATGGGCTGAAGTGGGAAGGGAACCAGCCCTTAGTGGGCTGGGGCGCCCCCCATGGGCCTCCCCCTGCGCCTAGGGTTGGAAACCCTAGGGTGGGGGGGCGCCCCACTTGCCTTGGGGGGCAAGTCTCCCCCCTGGCCGCCGCCCCCCATGAGATGGGTTCCTGGCCGGCGCCCCCCCTCCCAGGGGGCCTATATAAAGGGGGGAGGGAGGGCAGCAATACTACAGCCTTTGGCGCCTCCCTCCTCCCCTGCAACACCTCTCCCTCTCGCAGAAGCTCGGCGAAGCCCTGCCGAGATCCCGCTACATCCACCACCACGCCGTCGTGCTGCTGGATCTCCATCAACCTCTCCTTCCCCCTTGCTGGATCAAGAAGGAGGAGACGTCGCTGCTCCGTACGTGTGTTGAACGCGGAGGTGCCGTCCGTTCGGCACTCGGTCATCGGTGATTTGGATCACGGCGAGTACGACTCCATCAACCTCGTTCATTGGAACGCTTCCGCTCGCGATCTACAAGGGTATGTAGATGCACTCCTTTCCCCTCGTTGCTAGTATACTCCATAGATGGATCTTGGTGATGCGTAGGAAAATTTTAAAATTCTGCTACGATCCCCAACAGTGGCATCATGAGCCAGGCCTATGCGTAGTTACTATGCACGAGTAGAACACAAAGCAGTTGTGGGCGTAGATGTTGCCAATTCTTCTTGCCGCTACTAGTCTTATCTTGTTTCGGCGGTATTGTGGGATGAAGCGGCCCGGACCGACCTTACACGTACGCTTACGTGAGACAGGTTCCACCGACTGACATGCACTAGTTGCATAAGGTGGCTAGCGGGTGTCTGTCTCTCCCACTTTAGTCGGAACGGATTCGATGAAAAGGGTCCTTATGAAGGGTAAATAGAAATTGGCATATCACGTTGTGGTTTTACGTAGGTAAGAAACGTTCTTGCTAGAAACCTATACAAGCCACGTAAAAACTTGCAACAACAATTAGAGGACGTCTAACTTGTTTTTGCAGCATGTGCTATGTGATGTGATATGGCCAGAAGATGTGATGAATGATATATGTGATGTATGAGATTGATCATATTCTTGTAATAGGAATCACGACTTGCATGTCGATGAGTATGACAACCGGCAGGAGCCATAGGAGTTGTCTTTATTATTTTGTATGACCTGCGTGTCATTGAATAACGCCATGTAAATTACTTTACTTTATTGCTAAACGCGTTAGCCATAGAAGTAGAAGTAATCGTTGGCGTGACAACTTCATGAAGACACAATGGAATGATGGAGATCATGGTGTCATGCCGGTGACGAAGATGATCATGGTGCCCCGAAGATGGAGATCAAAGGAGCAAAATGATATTGGCCATATCATGTCACTATTTGATTGCATGTGATGTTTATCATGTTTTGCATCTTATTTGCTTAGAACGACGGTAGTAAGTAAGATGATCCCTTATGATAATTTCAAGAAAGTGTTCCCCCTAACTGTGCACCGTTGCGAAGGTTCGTTGTTTCGAAGCACCACGTGATGATCGGGTGTGATAGATTCTAACGTTCGCATACAACGGGTGTTGACGAGCCTAGCATGTACAGACATGGCCTCGGAACACACGCAATACACTTAGGTTGACTTGACGAGCCTAGCATGTACAGACATGGCCTCGGAACACGGAGGACCGAAAGGTCGAGCATGAGTCGTATAGAAGATACGATCAACATGGAGATGTTCACCGATCTTGACTAGTCCGTCTCACGTGATGATCGGACACGGCCTAGTTAACTCGGATCATGTTTCACTTAGATGACTAGAGGGATGTCTATCTGAGTGGGAGTTCATTGAATAATTTGATTAGATGAACTTAATTATCATGAACTTAGTCTAAAATCTTTACAATATGTCTTGTAGATCAAATGGCCCACGTTGTCCTCAACTTCAACGCGTTCCTAGAGAAAACCAAGCTGAAAGATGATGGCAGCAACTATACGGACTGGGTCCGGAACCTGAGGATCATCCTCATAGCTGCCAAGAAAGATTATGTCCTAGAAGCACCGCTAGGTGAAGCACCAATCCCAGAGAACCAAGACGTTATGAACGCTTGGCAATCACGTGCTGATGATTACTCCCTCGTTCAGTGCGGCATGCTTTACAGCTTAGAACCGGGTCTCCAAAAGCGTTTTGAGAAACATGGAGCATATGAGATGTTCGAAGAGCTGAAAATGGTTTTCCAAGCTCATGCCCGGGTCGAGAGATATGAAGTCTCCGACAAGTTCTTCAGCTGTAAAATGGAGGAAAATAGTTCTGTTAGTGAGCACATACTCAGAATGTCTGGGTTACACAACCGCTTGTCTCAGCTGGGAGTTAATCTCCCGGATGACGCGGTCATTGACAGAATCCTTCAGTCGCTTCCACCAAGCTACAAGAGCTTTGTGATGAACTTCAATATGCAGGGGATGGAAAAGACCATTCCTGAGGTATATTCGATGCTGAAATCAGCGGAGGTGGAGATCAGAAAAGAACATCAAGTGTTGATGGTGAATAAAACCACTAAGTTCAAGAAGGGCAAGGGTAAGAAGAACTTCAAGAAGGACGGCAAGGGAGTTGCCGCGCCCGGTAAGCCAGTTACTGGGAAGAAGCCAAGGAATGGACCCAAGCCTGAGACTGAGTGCTTTTATTGCAAGGGAAGTGGTCACTGGAAGCGGAACTGCCCCAAATACTTAGCGGACAAGAAGGCCGGCAACACCAAAGGTATATGTGATATACATGTAATTGATGTGTACCTTACCAGTACTCGTAGTAGCTCCTGGGTATTTGATACCGGTGCGGTTGCTCATATTTGTAACTCAAAACAGGAACTGCGGAATAAACGGAGACTGGCAAAGGACGAGGTGACGATGCGCGTCGGGAATGGTTCCAAGGTCGATGTGATCGCCGTCGGCACGCTACCTCTGCATCTACCTACGGGATTAGTTTTAAACCTCAATAATTGTTATTTAGTGCCAGCTTTGAGCATGAACATTGTATCTGGATCTCGTTTAATTCGAGATGGCTACTCATTTAAATCCGAGAATAATGGTTGTTCTATTTATATGAGAGATATGTTTTATGGTCATGCCCCGCTGGTCAATGGTTTATTCTTGATGAATCTCGAACGTGATGTTACACATATTCATAGTGTGAATACCAAAAGATGTAAAGTTGATAACGATAGTCCCACATACTTGTGGCACTGCCGCCTTGGTCACATTGGTGTCAAGCGCATGAAGAAGCTCCATGCAGATGGACTTTTGGAGTCTCTTGATTACGAATCATTTGACACGTGCGAACCATGCCTCATGGGTAAGATGACCAAGACTCCGTTCTCCGGAACAATGGAGCGAGCAACCAACTTATTGGAAATCATACATACCGATGTGTGCGGTCCAATGAGTGTTGAGGCTCGCGGAGGATATCGTTATGTTCTCACTCTCACTGATGACTTAAGTAGATATGGGTATGTCTACCTAATGAAACACAAGTCTGAAACCTTTGAAAAGTTCAAGGAATTTCAGAGTGAGGTTGAGAATCAACGTGACAGGAAAATAAAATTCTTACGATCAGATCGTGGTGGAGAATATTTAAGTCACGAATTTGGTGCGCACTTAAGGAAATGTGGAATCGTTTCACAACTCACGCCGCCTGGAACACCTCAGCGAAACGGTGTGTCCGAACGTCGTAATCGCACTCTATTGGATATGGTGCGATCTATGATGTCTCTTACCGATTTACCGCTCTCATTTTGGGGCTATGCTTTAGAGACTGCCGCATTCACTTTAAATAGGGCTCCGTCGAAATCCGTTGAGACGACACCGTATGAATTATGGTTTGGGAAGAAACCTAAGCTGTCGTTTCTAAAAGTTTGGGGATGCGATGCTTATGTCAAGAAACTTCAACCTGAAAAGCTCGAACCCAAGTCGGAGAAATGCGTCTTCATAGGATACCCTAAGGAAACTATTGGGTATACCTTCTACCTCAGATCCGAAGGCAAGATCTTCGTTGCCAAGAACGGGTCCTTTCTGGAGAAAGAGTTTCTCTCGAAAGGAATTAAGTGGGAGGAAAGTGGAACTTGATGAGGTGATAGTCACCCCTTCCGAACCGGAAAGTAGCGCAGCGCGGGAAGATGTTCCTGTGGTGCCTACACCGACTGGGGAGGAAGTTAATGATGATGATCATGAAGCTTCGGATCAAGTTACTGCTGAACTTCGTAGGTCCACAAGGACACGTTCCGCACCAGAGTGGTACGGCAACCCTGTCCTGGAAATCATGTTGTTAGACAACGGTGAACCTTCGAACTATGAAGAAGCGATGGCGGGCCCGGATTCCGACAAATGGCTAGAAGCCATGAAATCCGAGATAGGATCCATGTATGAAAACGAAGTATGGACTTTGACTGACTTGCCCGATGATCGGCGAGCCATAGAAAATAAATGGATCTTTAAGAAGAAGACAGACGCGGATGGTAATGTGACCATCTATAAGGCTCGACTTGTCGCTAAGGGTTATCGACAAGTTCAAGGGGTTGACTACGATGAGACTTTCTCACCCGTAGCGAAGCTGAAGTCCGTCCGAATCATGTTAGCAATTGCCGCATACTATGATTATGAGATATGGCAGATGGACGTCAAAACGGCATTCCTTAACGGCTTCCTTAAGGAAGAATTGTATATGATGCAGCCGGAAGGTTTTGTCGATCCTAAGAATGCTAACAAAGTATGCAAGCTCCAGCGCTCAATCTATGGGCTGGTGCAAGCATCTCGGAGTTGGAACATTCGCTTTGATGAGATGATCAAAGCGTTTGGGTTTACACAGACTTATGGAGAAGCCTGTGTTTACAAGAAAGTGAGTGGGAGCTCTGTAGCATTTCTCTTATTGTATGTGGATGACATACTATTGATGGGAAATGATATAGAATTCTTGGAAAGTATAAAGGCCTATTTGAATAAGTGTTTTTCAATGAAGGACCTTGGAGAAGCTGCTTATATATTAGGCATCAAGATCTATAGAGATAGATCAAGACGCCTCATTGGTCTTTCACAGAGTACGTACCTTGACAAGATATTGAAGAAGTTCAATATGGATCAGTCCAAGAAGGGGTTCTTGCCTGTATTGCAAGGTGTGCAATTGAGCACGGCTCAATGCCCGACCACGGCAGAAGATAGAGAAAAGATGAGTGTCATCCCCTATGCCTCGGCCATAGGGTCTATTATGTATGCCATGCTGTGTACCAGACCTGATGTAAACCTTGCCGTAAGTTTGGTAGGAAGGTACCAAAGTAATCCCGGCATGGAACACTGGACAGCGGTCAAGAATATCCTGAAGTACCTGAAGAGGACTAAGGATATGTTTCTCGTTTATGGAGGTGACGAAGAGCTCGTCGTAAAGGGTTACGTCGACGCTAGCTTCGACACAGATCTGGATGACTCGAAGTCACAAACCGGATACGTGTATATTTTGAATGGAGGAGCAGTAAGCTGGTGCAGTTGCAAGCAAAGCGTCGTGGCGGGATCTACATGTGAAGCGGAGTACATGGCAGCCTCGGAGGCAGCACAGGAAGCAGTCTGGATGAAGGAGTTCATTACCGACCTAGGGGTGATTCCCAATGCGTCGGGCCCGATGACTCTCTTCTGTGACAACACTGGAGCTATTGCCCTTGCGAAGGAGCCCAGGTTTCACAGGAAGACCAGGCATATCAAGCGTCGCTTCAACTCCATTCGTGAAAGTGTTCAAAATGGAGACATAGATATTTGTAAAGTACATACGGACCTGAATGTAGCAGATCCGTTGACTAAACCTCTCCCTAGAGCAAAACATGATCAACACCAGGACGCAATGGGTGTTCGATTCATCACAATGTAACTAGATTATTGACTCTAGTGCAAGTGGGAGACTGTTGGAAATATGCCCTAGAGGCAATAATAAATGGTTATTATTATATTTCTTTGTTCATGGTAATTGTCTATTGTTCATGCTATAATTGTGTTATCCGGAAATCGTAATGCATGTGTGAATACATAGACCACAACGTGTCCCTAGTAAGCCTCTAGTTGACTAGCTCGTTGATCAACAGATAGTCATGGTTTCCTGACTATGGACATTGGATGTCATTGATAACGGGATCACATCATTAGGAGAATGATGTGATGGACAAGACCCAATCCTAAGCATAGCTCAAAGATCGTGTAGTTCGTTTGCTAGAGCTTTTCCAATGTCAAGTATCTTCTCCTTAGACCATGAGATCGTGCAACTCCCGGATACCGTAGGAGTACTTTGGGTGTGCCAAACGTCACAACGTAACTGGGTGACTATAAAGGTACACTACGGGTATCTCCGAAAGTGTCTGTTGGGTTGGCACGGATCGAGACTGGGATTTGTCACTCCGTATGACGGAGAGGTATCTCTGGGCCCACTCGGTAATGCATCATCATAATGAGCTCAATGTGACTAAGGAGTTAGTCACGGGATCATGCATTGCGGTACGAGTAAAGAGACTTGCCGGTAACGAGATTGAACAAGGTATTGGGATACCGACGATCGAATCTCGGGCAAGTAACATACCGATTGACAAAGGGAATTGTATACGGGATTGATTGAATCCTCGACATCGTGGTTCATCCGATGAGATCATCGTGGAACATGTGGGAGCCAACATGGGTATCCAGATCCCGCTGTTGGTTATTGACCGGAGAGGCGTCTCGGTCATGTCTGCATGTCTCCCGAACCCGTAGGGTCTACACACTTAAGGTTCGGTGACGCTAGGGTTGTAGAGATATGAGTATGCGGAAACCCGAAAGTTGTTCGGAGTCCCGGATGAGATCCCGGACGTCACGAGGAGTTCCGGAATGGTCCGGAGGTGAAGAATTATATATAGGAAGTCAAGTTTCGGCCACCGGGAAAGTTTCGGGGGTCACCGGTATTGTACCGGGACCACCGGAAGGGTCCCGGGGGTCCACCGGGTGGGGCCACCTATCCCGGAGGGCCCCATGGGCTGAAGTGGGAAGGGAACCAGCCCTTAGTGGGCTGGGGCACCCCCCATGGGCCTCCCCCCTGCGCCTAGGGTTGGAAACCCTAGGGTGGGGGGGCGCCCCACTTGCCTTGGGGGGCAAGTCTCCCCCCTGGCCGCCGCCCCCCATGTAGATGGGTTCCAGGCCGGCGCCCCCCTCCCAGGGGGCCTATATAAAGGGGGGAGGGAGGGCAGCAACACTACAGCCTTTGGCGCCTCCCTCCTCCCCTGCAACACCTCTCCCTCTCGCAGAAGCTCGACGAAGCCCTGCCGAGATCCCGCTACATCCACCACCACGCCGTCGTGCTGCTGGATCTCCATCAACCTCTCCTTCCCCCTTGCTGGATCAAGAAGGAGGAGACGTCGCTGCTCCGTACGTGTGTTGAACGCGGAGGTGCCGTCCGTTCGGCACTCGGTCATCGGTGATTTGGATCATGGCGAGTACGACTCCATCAACCTCGTTCATTGGAACGCTTCCGCTCGCGATCTACAAGGGTATGTAGATGCACTCCTTTCCCCTCGTTGCTAGTATACTCCAGAGATGGATCTTGGTGAGCGTAGGAAAATTTTAAAATTCTGCTACGATCCCCAACACTGGGCTTGCCGATGCCCGAGTATCTAGACACCCAGGAGTTAGACACCATCAATGTTGATGCTCCTGGGAAGGATGGTGAGCACGTTCCTGTGCTTGATATGAAGAGGAAGTGGGCAGGCTTCATGGAGGAGGAGCCGAGCGTCTTCAGCAGCATGACTGAGGCAGTGAAGGAGGTGGCCACCGCCATTGGGGAGAGCAAGAGTGTGGACGTCCACCCTAAGCTCTACTGCGCCGTCATGGAGCAGATTGGCTTCAGCCCAAAGGCTCTCATGGTGGCTCTCAGCCACCCGCTGGACTACAAAGCCCAGGGTGTTGTGGTTTGTTGCCATGGTAGCCGCTCACAGGGTGCTCTGGTTGAGGACTTGGCTGGGCAAGCACTACTACTAGTGTTGCTTCTGCTGGTGGCGACATCGTGCATGATCCTCGACAGCGATGGCGACAAGAACGACGATGACGATGATGACGTATATTTTGTGTAGTTAGGGCTTGAAAACAATCTTATGGTCTGTATATTTTGGTGAGGTGGTATATACTAATCCCTCACGGTGATCCTCGCGGTGATCGCGGTGGTAGGATTACACCCTCTTGTGGATGTGGTGGTAGGATGACACCAAAGTAGTGGTAGGTTGAACTTGCTATGATCATGCATGCTTACTAATGCTCTTATGCTCCATTGCTTGCTCCTAGAGTTCTTCATTGCCTACTGTTTGTGTGTTCCAATGCTTGTTGCTTCAACTTATTTCTCATTTACACTGGTAGGGCAAGTGGTATGCGGTGTTGAAGGTAGGTTTCAGGGGTTTACATTTCATGGAAGCTTGCAACAAACAAGTTTCAGGGTACGATGACAGCAGCCACAGAGGGGTTAAGACTAGGCAGGCGGCAGAAGATGCTTACTCCAAGTATATGCGAGAGCATTCATGCAGCAAGGTTGAGGTTGGCTAGGTGGATCGTCCGTTAGGGCTGAAGAACTTCATCATGTTCGTCCAGTTCATTGTCATAGCAGTGTTGTGGTGTTGGTGTGCTCGTTGTGATCGTGTGTAAGGTGTAGTAGTATTGGTAAGCTCACCAAGTAGGGTACAAGGTGAGCACAACTCTATGCTCGTATGTAACCAAACAACGTGCACTCATCTTACCACATACCATGCGAGCAACTAAACGCGGTGCGCAAAGACGTTGCTACCATGAAGGGAGAGGATATGCAGGCAACCAATCAACATGCAGATGTTAGTTTTTTGCCTGCGTATGCTCAACCAGACCCAACTGGGACAAGTATACAAATGGGCAAAAAATGATGCGAGTGCATCCCTAGGGTAGCCCATAACTGTCGCGCCGTGACAAGGATCCTCAAACATGTGGGCTTTTGGGTCTCCAAAAGACCTCGCCGACATGTTTTTGGTATCGCGCTTCTGACGAGAGTCCTCCACCGATGTGTCTTGGGTCAAAGGTACACAGTCACGTGTTCGACGGATCATTTTTTTAACACAGTACATACGCAAGCGCTCATACATACGCATATACACTTAAATTCTGAAATAAATCCAGAAATAATGCGAGCACCAGGACTTGAACCGTGGTGGGCTGGGGATACCACTATCCCTCTAACCATCCAACCACAGATTGGTTCGCGTCATATCATTTATTATGAAAGGTCTAAATCCATGCACTTTTTTTTGAAGGAAGTGCCATCTCGGCGCATTTTATTGATGACCCAACAGAATTACATCATGGATTACAAAAGGCAGCAAAAACTTTGGGGGGTCATCCTCCCAAAAAATAACCGAGTTTGAATCATAAGCATATTTTGCTAAATTATGCGCCACCTAGTTGGCATTCCTAGACCAATGCTGAAAAGATATGCTAGTAATAGTTTGAGCTTTTGCAAACAGTATCAACTCCAACGAGTCCGATTCCACCACTACTCCAAAGCAGCCCAGGGTTTTAAGTAAATGAAATCCCTTAAGTATGGCCAAAGCTTCTACCGAGACCGCGTCCAGTACACGTGATATTGGGTTAGATGCACCCGCGATAGCCTCGCCTAAGTTGTTGTGCAGAACCACACCTAAATCCATGCACTTAACCAAACACGCTCCAAACAAACTTTTTTCTATCCTCAAAAAAAAAAACTAACTTTTTTCTCAGGTGGAACAAACGGTTAAACACCCAGCCCCCTAAAAAAAACACCCAGCCTCCATGCGGCTCGACTCTACTTCCCCATCTTCCGTCGGCCCGAGCCATCCTGTCCTCCCTTCCTGCCCCTAGCCGAACTCCTCCGCTTTCCCCCAAATCCGGCGAGAATCTCGGCACGCCATGACCTCCTCTTACCGGCCGGCCGCCACGACGAGCCCGGAGGCGACGGCGGCAGTACCCAAGGTGGAGGCCGAAGCGGCGGCGACGGCGGCCCGAAACCCTAGCTCCCCCAGCGGCCCGCCGTCGCCGGAGATGGAGGCCACGGCGGAGGCGCTCACGCGGGAGGAGGTGCTACGCCGGAGGCGCCGACGCACGGCGCGGCTCGTTGGCGTGTACCGCCGGCTGTACTGGGCGATGGCAGAGGAGGTGCGCGCGCGGCACCGGCAGTACGTCTGGGAGCTCGGCCGCAGTCCGCTCGAGGCCGAGCAGCCCCCGTCGGCCGCGTGCTCGGAGGCGAAGCCTGGGCCGGCGGCGGTGCCGAGGAGGAAGAAGTGTGGGTTCACGGGCTGCAAGGTGCGGGCGATGCCTATGGCCAAGTACTGCCACTCCCACATCCTCTCCGATCCCAATCAGGCCCTGTACAAGGGATGCGGTCAAATCATCAAGAGGTGAACCTCTTAATGCTCATAATACAGAGTAAAACTTGGAATCTTGGTCTGGTTAGAGTTCCTGTTTGGGTCGTGGTGTTTGCTCTGGATCTAGCCATCTAGGGATGTCTCTTTGGAGTTGTTTGATTGGCTGTCTCTCTTTCTGGTGTGATTGGATCAGTAGTTTTATTTGAAGAATGACATACTAGTATGCAGGTGGCATTTCTAACCTCTATACAACTGTATAGTGTACGAATAACACTACGATTTTTGTTTTGGGTCAAGACTAAGGCATGATATTCCTAAAATACATTTATCTTTCCAGATAGAGTACTTAGCTATTCTTATACATTAAACTTGAGTTTTCTGTAGTATATATCACAGTCATAGAGTATTCTATGGCTATAATTCTATTTTCAGTGAGATGAATGACAGGAATCAAATCTACATCTTATACTTAATGCAAATGTGATTCTGAATATACACCTTAGCCTATTGTAATATCTTATATCAATATGCTGTCAGTACTTTGGTTATCTAAACTCACGTGCGAGGCACGTGTAGCGTACTAGTTGTCAATTAGTGTGCCGTTCTATCTACTATAGGTTCTTGTAGCAAAAAAAATCCCCAATCTACGCTAAACATAAATAATTGTACCCAGAATTAGGGTTTTGACGCAATGCTTGATCTCCTGTCTTGTTTGTGCACTGATGTACCTTGGATGAGACTTTGAACCGAGGTATTCTTTGAGTTTTTACCAATTTGCTGTGTAGATTTGAGCTTCTCATTTTGTCATCTGAAAACAGAAATGTTTATGCTTCGAGTTGTGGGATTACCTAGGTTTGCGATTAGTATGATTTGCTTATTCTTTAGGACCATATTTAAACCATGCTCCTATATCAAAGTACAGCAATTCAAGTGTTTTGTAATTTTTGCTGCCACCAATGTACTTAATTATGTCTGAGAACGAGTCATCAGTTCTCTAGGCCTCTTTCTATTTACTGAAATTTACAGTAGCAATGCTAACTAGGTTCTTGATAATGTTTCAGTGGTGCACAGATTGGGCAAATTACTTGCAGCAGGCCCATCCTAAAAGCTTCAGTTCCCTCCCTCTGCAATGTTCACTTGCAAAGATCTCAGAAGAACATATCACAGGCTTATAAGAAAGTTGGCTTTAATCCACCCCCTACTGGCCAGATCTCCCCAGATTTTAGTGTCTTAGTTGCCGAATGTGTCCGTCAGATCCAGGCCAGGAGGAGAGAATCCCGAAGTGTTGCAGCAGGGAAGAAATGCCCCAAAGATGGGAAAGTTGGCTGAGCTATACTCTGAGATCTCATTTGTTACATAAACTGTAGGAAAATGTCAGGCATCCTGAGGTTTACCGAGTGTTGATAACTAACCCTGCGGGTTACTGCACTCTTCCTTGAAAGATATGGAATATTGATAATATATGTGGCGTGCAGCTGTGCATGACTGGATGACAACATGATCCTGATGGTTGTCAGTTAACAGCAAATTTTGTATGAAGAGTTTATCCAACGAGCTAGTGGTGGAGTGTCAAGTATCAAGGTTGAGGGTTCGCAAAATGCACACATGTCAGGAGAGCATTTATGTATCAAAATGCTTCTGATGACTTGCTGAACATGCTGCAGGACTGCCATGGTTAATTTTATTCATCTTCTGATGGTAATTTATCCTAAATGAAGGCCTGAGTTAGATATACTGGGTCGGTTCATTGCCAACTGCCGATTTTGAAGAACATGGTGAGTTGTGAAGCGTGTTCAGGTTTCACGTCCTGAATTGGTTTTAAACTGAGTGCCTCTTTTGAAGTAAATAATATGCTTTTTTCAGCTTGGTAATGTATACTGTGTGATGGCTGTCCTGTTATTCAGCTTGGTGTTTCTTTAGATATGTTATTGGAAAATGTCCACCTTGTGAAGTATACACCATTCCTATTTTTCCAGATGAAATCTTCACCTTGTTTACGGCACATACTTCTCCAGAAAGGATTGAGATTGTTGCTTTGTGCCAAGGATGCTATGGAGACAGTGGTTTTGTGCCAATCCTGAAGGAGCCATTCAAATATAAGGTACTATGAGGAGAGAATGGCATGTACATGTTGATGTTTATGACATGGATGAGGAGAGGGCATGTACATGTTGATGTTTATTTTTGCCTGATTTAGTTGGAATGGTTGCATTGTACGAAAGATGGTCCACATAGAAGACCCTGCAAGCAGTATGAGATGTCGCTGCATTGCTGATATTGATGCAAGGGAGGAGCCGTACATACAAAGGATAGTTGCCTGGTACTGCAATCAAATTTCGTAGTATCTTCGTTGCATGAATAGTTACTTATGAAGTAATGGATGTTGTGGTACCAGCAACACATGAATGTGCATGCTTAAGCTTATATCAAATGCTCTGAGATAGAGGACATGATGTGGATATCGGCAGACATTGGATGGCCTGGAAGTACGACGTGACTAAGGACTGGAAGTATGACGTGACTAAGGAACTGACGCAATTGTCCATGTAAAAAATGAGAATGGTATTACTGGCCATGTGATTAGAGTATGACATTGCATGTGTGCATGTGTGCATGTGTGGATGGGAAAAAGGAAGATATTACAAACTGATTTATGGACTAAACCATTAGGGCCTTCCATATTCCATTTTCATTGAAGTTCATCGTTAGTTTTGTAAGTCAAGCTCTAGTCATCGGTACCGAAGTTAACTATGTTGATATCAAGTTGCTATGTAGCAACTTTTGTTACCAACGCATAGCAACTTCATGAGAAAAAGGTGGCAACTTTGAAGGTGAAAAAAGCTGTCGAAACATAGCAAACATGAGGTCCAGTATTGAAGATCAATGTAAATTCGAGCAACTCATTTCGTCGTTTCAGTAGCACTTCCTTTGTAAAAAAATATAAAAGTGTTTAGATCACTTGGTGATCTACACGTATTTTTCTACAGAGGAATAGCATATTTTGACGATTTCAGTAATACAATAAATATAAAAGCAGTGATCTAAACGCTTTTATATTTATTTACAGAGGGAGTAGCATTTAAAGCGCACACGTGGTTGCTTTTGTGATCCCTACATTCGACGCATACTGACTGAAAATCTACTGTTCTCACATATCTTGGCATGGCTCTTCTATTGAACCACTTCTTTTCTTCGAGAAACAGCAGCAGCTTAAAACAATTACTTAGATTTAGATGACGCCATGACCTACAAGTGAAAGCACACACTAATAAAGTCATGAAAACAAGAGACTTGCATATGTTGGGATGGTTAGTACGTTGACCTATGGTTAGCCTGTTGTGAATCCTGAGTATGAAAACGAATATCAGACAACGAATGGATTAGTGAAACAAGAAAAATAGAAAGGTAATAAGTGAAGATAAATGAAACAAAGAGAAAATTATACAGCTAAAAAGTTGCATACAGAAGCGTTCAATTAGCAATATAATTATACTTTCGTACAATGTCACAAAAAAATGCAGTCCAGATGATTAAAATAAAATTAAAAAGCAAATTGTTTATAAAACATAATAAAATCTAGCGGCACAATTGCGCGGGTACTCCCGCTAGTTTTTAATATTTTTGTAAGATGGTGTCTTTTTTGAATGTGTTGACTCTGTGCATCTTGTTATGCAGATGCCGAATATTTATTCAATGCGGTTGTACCGACTTGATATAAGAATTGAATGAAAATATCATTATAAAAAACAAACCATGAGACATGTGTGTCGTCAAGTTGGCCTGTGCAATTTTCTATACCCACCCATGCGTGTGATGATGGCAATGGGTAGGGTAATCTAATTAGGTTACTCACATAGGCAATGTGGCGTCAAATTATTATCGAAATACCGGTACCTCTCTACACTATCAATTATAGTTGTCAGCCCTTTTCCCACATAATTGAAATATGCTTTCTAGTGAATGGAAGGGCATGCAAAATGTATTAGCAAACCCCATCACTCAAATTTCTTTTCAAATGAAGATGCTCCTAAAATTGAAATTACATGTTATCTACCTTCTAGCCTTCTTTTGCATAGGTAGAAAATTGTACGAAAAAACTGCCGCGTTTCAAGCCACAAAGGAGGTTCATTATAAAGCATTCAAAAGCAAGGGCAAGTCATTTTGGAATAAAAGGCCAAGCGTCAGTCTGACTAATTCTACCAGTTCCATAATAAGCAAATATAACTAAAGAACATGGCTGGATTAATCTCCATCACCAAAAATCGTACAAAACAAGGAAAAACAGAAGATCCAATGGATGAGCTAAAACCTCCAATAGAATCCAACTGCCTTGACACCACGCTTTCCCAATCTCTCCTTCATCTCCTCCTCTACGTGACTCTTGTTATTCCTTCTAGCGTTGATCCTTTGCTCTTCCCATTATGATGAGATGATTTTGTCGGGCGGATCACTTTTGCTCAAGCATCATGTTGTTCTCAGGAGCTAGCCCGACACATGCCCTATTCTCCAACATGGCTCTCTGCTTGGCCAGCGCATTCACCACCGGTATCCTTGGGGGACCTATCCCAAGAACCAAACTATTTTATAAATGATGAAACATTCACTACATTTATGAAGTTAAAATTTTAATATGATTGTAGGTGTAGTGACATTAAATTTGCAGTGAGAAATGAATGCACTTACAAGATGGGCCTTACTGAGGTAGCTCAAGATGGTGGCCATCGGGTGAAAAGAATGAAACTTTTCCTGCACAGTGAACCAAATGAGAATAACTAAAAATGAAGAGCATCATCAACAACATAAACATCTCATTTGGGGAACATTTTGCCTGGCCTTGGGCTTTCAGCTGGATCTTTGTGTTGAGCTCAGCTAGGAGCACCAGGTCAAGGATGATGGGTGCGGCGGTGTTGTGCAACACGGTGGTGTTCCGGCCAGCCATGAAGATCTTGGGGGAGTACTCGTCCATGGCCCTCTTGTTATCCCCGACATACGACATGTACTACAATATCATGAATGGATCATTTATTTAGGTTTCCAACAAGTTTTCCCCGAACTCCGCACATTGCATGCAAGGACTGCAAATAAACCTTTATCACAATGACGTGGTTGGGATGCTCCCCGGGGTTGTAAAGGATGCCGTTGCTGACGACCATGTCATCCACCATGCTGCTCTTGGAGATCTCTTTGGACCAAATACCTGCGTCGCCGAGAGGTTCATGCCGTCGTTGTTGCCTAGGTGGTTGAAAGTGCAACTATCCCTGGGTGGTTTGGGTAATTATTAACAACATATAGCTCATTGAGCTAATGCTATTTCAAGATGAATATTTCCGGAAAGTTCAATGATTGGCATGGCATGGATTAGAATTGTTGACCCCTCAAAATGCTAAGGACACATATTGGCTCAAGCTCAAGACTCTACATTTTACTTTTAGTGATCCAAGATCACATTGATTCCATAGGAAAAGCCAATACTATTAAAAGGGGATGAGGTGTTACTTAATGGGTTGCTTGCTCAAAATGCTTAGTGATATGCTCCAAAAACCCTCAACCACTCTCTCATATCCACATATGTCCTAAACCAAAAGTCAAACTCGGCCCTACCGAAACATTACATCCGGCACCACCGAGTTCACTTGACATAGCCACTGCCACAAACCATAGTCACTTCGGTCTCACCGATAGGGATCTCGGTCTCACCGAGATGGGATTGCAAACTCTCTGTTTTCCTTCGTAACGTTTCGGTCCAACCGAGATGAGCGATCGGTCCCACCGAGTTCGCAATGCAAACTCTCTGTTTCCCCTTCGTAACGTTTCGGTCTCACCGAGATGAGCGAATCGGTCCCACCGAGTTTGCCTGACCAACTCTCTGGTTAGCTTATTACCAAAGTCGGTCTCACCGAGTTTGTATAATCGGTCTCACCGAGATTACGTTATGCCCTAACCCTAATGAAATCGGTCTCACCGAGTTAACATATCAGTCCCACCGAAATGCCTAACGGTCACATTATGAACTAAATCGGTCTGACCGAGTTTTCTGATTCGGTCCCACCGAGTTTGGTGAATTGTGTGTAACGGTTATATTTTGTGTGGAGGCTATATATACCCCTCCACCCACTCTTCACTCGTGGAGAGAGCCATCAGAACATGCCTACACTTCCAGCATACATTTTCTGAGAGAGAACCACCTACTCATGTGTTGAGGTCAAGATATTCCATTCCAACCACATAAATCTTGATCTCTAGCCTTCTCCAAGTTGCTTTCCACTCAAACCATCTTTCCACCAAATCCAAACCTGTGTGTGTGAGAGAGAGAGTTGAGTGTTGGGGAGACTATCATTTGAAGCACAAGAGCAAGGAGTTCATCATCAACACACCATCTATTACCTTTTGGAGAGTGGTGTCTCCTAGATTGGTTAGGTGTCACTTGGGAGCCTCCGTCAAGATTGTGGAGTTTAACCAAGGAGTTTGTACGGGCAAGGAGATCGCCTACTTCGTGAAGATCTACCCTAGTGAGGCAAGTCCTTCGTGGGCGATGGCCATGGTGCGATAGACAAGGTTGCTTCTTCGTGGACCCTTCGTGGGTGGTGCCCTCCATGGACTCGCGCAACCGTTACCCTTCGTGGGTTGAAGTCTCCATCAACGTGGATGTACGATAGCACCACCTATCGGAACCACGCCAAAAATCTCCATGTCTACATTGTGTTTGCTCCCTCCAAACTCCTCCCTTTACCTTCATGTGCAGTGTTTTACATTCCGCTGCTATACTTTTAGACTTGCATGTGTAGGTTGATTGCTTGACTTGTGCTAAGTTGTTAAAATCTGCCAAGAGTTAAAATTGGGAAAAGGCTAGATTTTTATTTGGTCAAGTAGTCTAATCACTCCCCCTCTAGACATACTTTCGATCCTACAAGTGGTATCAAAGCTTTGGTCTCCATTTGCCTTGATTTCCATAGCTTTTGGTGATCATAGCCTTGGTTTCACAACCTAGGAGAGTATGGCGTCTAGCGAGGGAAATTACCACCGTAGAGGTCCTTACTTTGATGGTACTAATTTTGCTAGTTGGAAGCATACGATGAAAAAGCATATTCTTGGACATAACCCTGCCGTTTGGGCTATTGTGTGTATTGGCTTGCAAGGTGAATTCTTTTATGGGAGAGAACCAAACCGTGAAGCTACCGCGGAAGAGCTGAAGATGCTGCAATACAATGCTCAAGCTTGTGATATTCTCTTCAACGGATTGGCCCCGAAGAATTCAACAAAATCAGCCGTCTTGAGAATGCAAAGGAAATTTGGGATACTTTGATTGATATGCACGAGGGTACCGACTCCGTCAAGGAATCCAAATTGGATGTGCTTCAAAGTCAGCTTGACAAGTTCAAAATGAAGGATGGTGAAGGTGTCGCTGAAATGTACTCTAGGCTTGCTCTCATCACAAATGAGATTGCCGGCTTAGGGAGTGAAAAGATGATCGATAGATTCATCATCAAGAAGATCCTAAGAGCCTTGGATGGAAAATATGATACCGTGTGCACATTGATCCAAATGATGCCCAATTACAAAGATCTCAAGCCAACGGAAGTCATTGGAAGAATTGTTGCTCATGAGATGTCACTCAAGGATAAGGAAGAGCTTCACAACAAGTCAAGTGGTGCTTACAAAGCCTCATGTGATGTTCCTACATCATCAAGTGAGAAACAAATCTTCAATGAAGAATTAAGCCTAATGGTGAAGAATTTCAACAAGTTCTACAAGAGTAGAAGCAAGGAAAGAAGTTCCAAGTCAAGGTCCTACAATGACAAAAGATCTTCAAGTCGTGAGCGTAATTGCTAAAATTGTGGAAGACCCGGACACTACTCCAATGAGTGTACGCCCCCTACAAAAGAAGAGAAGATTCACCTAAAAGAAGAAGTAGAAGAGAGAATCACCACCCAGAGAAAGGAGGAGTAGAGATGATCGTTATGAACGAAGAACCTCTCGCAGAAGCAAGGATTCGGAAAGGAAGGACAAATCATCAAAGAGCTACACAAAACGAAGACATCAAGCTCACGTTGGTGAATGGGTATCCGGCTCCGACTCCGACCATCACTCTGAGAGAAGTTATCACTCCGACTCCGAATATACTCAAGATGAAGGTGTTGACGGTCTAGCACTTGCATCAACTAACTCCTACGACATATTTGACTCTCCAAATGAAGGAATTGGAATATGCTTCATGGCTAAAGGTCCAAAGGTATCACATCCCGAGCATGTTGATTTCAATAGTGATGAAGATGATTTGCTAGGTGATGATGATTTACTTGTTGACAACTCTAGTGTTGAAAACTATGATGAATTTGCTATTAATCATGCTAAGCAAGATAAAACGAATGTTGATGATAAGAAGGAGATTGAGCGTCTAACTAAAGAACTAAACAGTCTTAAGTTAGCTCATGAAACTACCTTAGAAGGTCATCGAGAACTTTTAAAGACTCATGAGAAGTTACGCTTTGAAAAGCTCAACCTTGAGCAAGAGCATGAGTTTTTAAAGGCCATCAATGATGATCTTGGTAAGAAAAGTTCTTCTTACATTGCCAAGCGTTTACTCTTGTCTACTTACATGCCACAAGTAAAATCTAGCAACAAGAGTAAGAAAGATTCTTCATCTAGTAGTAACAATAATCATGCTAAATACAATGTTATTGCTTCTAGTAGTTCTCTTGATTCCACTAATGATTCTCTTAGCCAAGTTACATTTGAGCAAGAAAATAGTTTATTGAAGGGAATTATAGAGAAAGGTGTTTACAAGAGCCTTGCCGGGAGTAAGCAATTTGAGGAAATTGTACGCAAGCAAGGAAGGCACCGGAAGAATCAAGGAATTGGTTTTGAACGAAAGTTCAATGCCAATGGAGTTGAGTGGGAAGAAGATTAATACCCTAAGACAAAGTTTGTTCCTCAAGAGAAGTATGATCCTACTTCTTCCCAAGGGACACAAGCTCAAGATGATCTTGCACCACAAGACCACAATCGAAAAGGCAAGGACAAGCTCCAAGAGGAGATTGATGCATTTGAAGAAGCTCCTAAGGCCTTGGTCAAGTGGGTTCCCAAGACTACATCAAGTTATACTACATCAAGTACGACTACAACTCCAAGGATTCCCATCAAGATGATGTGGATCCCGAAGAAGAAGAACTAGAGAGTTCTTGAGGGTGACTCCGCCAACATACTTCACTCATATCTTTTTGGCAAGGACGAGTGCGAACAACTTCCACATCTTGCACTAGTTCAAGGAGTCACAAACCCTCTTGTTGGTAAGACAAGGGACAAGGTAGCCTAATGTTTTCATGGACATCATCTTGTGTGTACATCACTGTATGTCTATGGATATCCTTGTTTGTTCCTTGTGGGACTAACCCGTGTAGGTATTGAAAGTGCAACTCACTCCAATGGATTGCTCCGAATGATCTACATCAACATTGAGCGTCCACATCCTCAACACCTACATGAAGTCATCATCGACAAAACCCAAGGTTAGTTCATCCCTCTTAGGGGGGATATCACATCTAGGGGGAGCTTTACTCAAATCAATTGAGCTAAAGCAACTCTAGTGGTGTGAACACACCAATGCTTTATGTAAAAGTGGTAACCCCACTTGTGCTTAAACAATGAGTATGACCTATGATGAAATGTTCTCATTTGACTCCTAAGTCAATATACTCATATATATATATATATGACCTAGTCATCGCCAATTGCTTGATAGACGCTAGAGTGTTTGTGCATGCTTTGACACATATTTCATTTGCCATTTTATTGTGTGAGCATGTTGATTGCATATTTTACTCATTCGAGGACATCCATTTGTTGCTTTGATTGTTTGGCTTTTTTCTCTTTTGAAAAATGGATGGACAAGAATGCCTAAGAACTCCCTCTAGCTATCTATGCTTTTCTCATCTCAAACTCTATTCATGCTACATCACAAAGTTTGATCAAGTCAGATTCGAACCACTCTGCGTGAGGAGCACTCGGAGTCCCCGATTCTTCATAGGCTTAAACTTCCAAAACCTCTTTGTGCATTTCGGTATGCCCGAGTCATCCACTTCGGTCACACCGAGTTAACTAAGTTGATCTAGGTTTTCCATCTCGGTGCAACCGATTTGAACTTTTCGGTCACACCGAGTTGCAGTAACCGCTTGCGATTCTGCATCTCGGTGCCACCGAGTTGTTCCACTCTGTCGGCGTTCCGGGAACGGGGGTCCCCAGACTTGCCTGCCTGCGGCCCACGGCGTGGTTCCACTAGCCGCCCTATACAATCCATCTTCACCAGCAAACACTCAAGACCTTCGCGAGGCGGGCGACACAAGACCTCCTCAGGGGCAGCCTCGCTAGGCTGGCTCGCGAGGAGCGGAGAGATCAAGGCGAGGGGCACCTCGTGAGGTTCCCATGACGTGAGCCATGATGACCAAGGCCAGGCGGGGCCAGCGGGCGCAGAGTACTGGTTTCCTCTTTGGTGCTAAAGGAGCAGGTGCAGGCGAGGAGTCCCGAGGCATCAGGCAAAGGTTTCCATATCGGTGCAACAAGACCAAGACCAGCAGGACGGCATGACGGAGGTCATCACGGAGCCCACGACGACGTCACCACCAGAGCCTTTGGCAGGCGAAGACCACCTTTTGTCAGGATGGCTTGTACTAGCTACCCCCCTTCAAATTGGCCGTTGTGGGATCCCTTCCCGCCTAATATTTGGGGAGAGGACCCGAGCCTCTATAAATAGGACTAGCCACCACCCTAGCAAGGGGACAGATCATTCAGATCATCCTCAACCACACAAGCTCACCGAGATCAAGAACGCCTCTCCTCAGGAGGTAGTTCTTCCCTTGTACCTGTTTATCCCGGCCTACAAGGCAATCCAGCACACCACACTGGAGTAGGGTATTACACCACATTGGTGGCCCGAACTAGTATAAACTCTTGTGTCCCTTGTTCTTCGGGTTCGGCGAGCTAGGCTTTGAGATCGTTGTGAGAGCGTGAGCTAGGGGGGGAGAGAGATCTCCGTGCGCACCCCAAAGTTCGAACCTCAAGGGTTTTGCCGGAACCCGTGGTCCGACATTTGGCACGCCAGGTAGGGGGTGCGCCGAAGTTCACCTCTCCAGCGGCACCACCTCCCCGTCCTGTCCCCATGGCCGGCGTCGCTCCTCCGACTGGGTCAACGGACGCCCCCGACGGCGCCAGGGGGCTCCGAGCTTTTACCCCGCCTTGCGACGGGTGCAGTGGCCGCCCAAGTTCAAGCCGGAGATGCCGCCGCGCTACGACGGCGCGGCGGATCCGTCGGCCTTCCCGCTAGCGTACGAGGAGGCCGTCCTGGAAGCTGGAGGCGACGACAAGGTCATGGCCAACTGGTTCCCCATGGCCCTCGCTGGAGCACCGTGCGCCTGGCTGCTCACCGTGCAGTTCTTCCGCCAGATCGGCGCCGCCTCCGTGCAGCAAGTAGCCCCTCCAGGATGGGCGGCGCCCAAGGCCGACCTCACCTTCGACTCAAGGGATCACCCCGTCACCACTGCCAGCTCGGGCGTGCTCTCAATGCTTTGCACGCCCACCATCTGCAACGTAGCCGTCACCAAGACCCTCATCGACGGCGGGGCCGGCCTTAACGTGCTCTCGGTGGAAGCTTTCGGCTTGCTTCACGTGCCACATGAACGGCTCCGTCCCACCAAGCCCTTCTCCGGAGTCGGCAGCGGCTCCACCAGCCCCCTGGGGCAGATCCGCCTTCCTGTAACCTTCGGCACTCGCGACAACTACCGCACCGAGCTCATCAACTTCGACATCACCCGCATCAGCCTCCCGTACAACGCCATCCTTGGGTACCCGGCCTTGGCCCAGTTCATGGCGGCCACCCATCCTGCTTATAACCTCATGAAGATGCCCGGGAGCAAAGGCGTCCTCATCGTAGCTAGATACACCAGGGAGGCTCTGGCGGCGCTCAAGCTTGCCTTCGAGGCCACCGTGGTAGCATGCCCGGCCGATGAGGCCATTCCCGGAGCTAAGGAGGCCGCACCAGCAAAGAAGAAGCAGCTGTTCACCCAAGATCGGGCCAAAACGAAGCAAGTGCCGGTCGAGGAAGATGGACCTTCAGGAGCCACCTTCACCATAGGTGCCAACCTCGACCCAGATCAAGAGGAGGCATTGGTGAAGTTCCTGCACGCGAACAAGGAGGTATTCGCCTGGGAATCCAAGCAGCTGGTAGGGGTCCCGAGGGGGGTGATCGAGCATCACTTGAGGGTGTGCCCCAATGTGCGTCCTGTGAAGCAGAAGGCGCGGCGGCAGTCCATGGAGAAGCAGTCCTTCATCGTCCAGGAAACCCACAAGCTGGAGGTAGCAGGTGTCATTCGCGAGGTCCGGTACCCGGAGTGGCTAGCGAACCCCGTCGTTGTGCCAAAGAATGGCGGGAAGGAGCACATGTGTGTCGACTTCACCGACTTCAACAAGGCCTGTCCCCAAGACCTGTTCCCGCTTCCGCGCATCGACCAGATTGTCGACTCCACCGCCGAGTGCGACCTACCGTGTTTCCTGGACGCGTTCTCAGGCTACCACCAGATCAAGATGGCGGCGGAGGATGTGGAGAAGACGGCTTTCCTGACCCCGTGCGGGGTGTACTGCTACACTTGCATGCCATTCGGGCTGCGCAACGCGGGAGCGACCTTCCAACAGCTGATGCACATCGCCCTGGGTCAGCAGCTCGGGAGAAACGCTGAAGCCTACGTCGACGACATCATAGTAAAATCTCGGGAGGCGAGGACTCTGATTCAGGACCTAGAGGAGACCTTCGCAAGCCTGCGCCAGGCGGACCTGCGGCTTAACCCAGAGAAGTGCGTGTTCGGTGTTCCCTCCGGCAAGCTGCTGGGCTTCCTCGTGTCTCACAGGAGGATTGAGGCTAACCCGGAGAAGGTCAAGGCGATAGAAGACATGATCCCACCACAAACCCTCAAGGAAAATGCAGAAGCTTGCGGGCTGCATGACCTCGCTGGGACTCTGATTCAGGGACCTATCCGCGATTATTTTTATCGTAGATTAGCCCCTGAACTTCAAACCCTCGCAACTTTTTGCTCGTTCGTCCAAATCCAGTGAAACCAACGCCAAAATCTTCGTCTCGAACCCCTCTTTGCAGTTAACCAACTTGAACATGGTTTTGACAATTAAAAAGTTGGTTTCAAGCAGATTTTAATTTGAACTTCTTTTGATTGTAGTTTGAGTTTCGTAGCCCCGATTCGATCGATTCTTTTTGCGAATCGAAGCTCTTCTCTTGTGCTTTCAATTTAGATCTTTTCTCTTGAGTTTTACTATTGCATCTATGCTTGAGTGCTTATGTATGTTATTGTTTGTTTATGATAGAGTTTCCGGAGTGCGAAGCGTGCTACAACGAGTCACTAGGATTTTCAGATCGTCCGCAAGGCAAGTAACACTATGATCATATCCCTTATTACCCAGTTTTTTATGCATTAGTCTCGACCCTCAAACATTGCATGAGTAGGATATGTTAACATGTGGGTTTTGGGAAGTAGTTGTTGAGGTAGTACCTATTGCCCTTTTCATTCAAACCCTGGGAGTTACTTCTACGTTATGCTTATACTGTTATGCTATGCTCGTAGACGTGGTTTGGTTTGAGTGATTCATGACAGTTGTGAGTATTATTATGAACTAAGGGTTTATTTAAGGTGGCTACTTTAGCACACATCTGGGTGGATTGGTTTGTGGGCACCTGGGGTAATCCAGTGTTGTCCAAAGGAGAATCCCAGGGCATCCGTGTGATTTTTCCTATGGTTTGCCACCTAGGCTCAAAGGGATCATAAGATTATTCATGCTAGAAACTTCCGTGTGCAGCCACAAGCCATTATGGGCTCTGGCATAGTTGAGTAAGTTGTGGGAATCCTTTCCATGATGGGCTAGCAGATGTAGGGGATTGTAGGTGTACCGGCCTATCTATCGGTTAAGGGGACCTCTTCGGAAAGACTGTGTCTCGGTCATCCATTTCTCAAACATCATGCAGTGTGAGAAATACAATGGAGGAGATTGAGTCTTGTGGGGAAAAGTGCGCAAACCTCTGCAGAGTGTACCAACTAATCATGATTAGCCGTGTCCCCAGTTATGGACATCTTGAGTATCTGGTACTTGAATTATTATGCTGATCTCATCACTTTACTTAATTAACTTGTTGGGTTAATGATTATTAATTTGGGATTGAGATGGGGTTTCCATTCTCAATGTTTTAAAAAAACTTTGTAGTAAAATAAAATATATTCCTTTGTTGTAGGAAAAAATTAGCTTTCTGCAAAAATTTAATCATAGAGCCTCCACCGGCCAAATATGCATATAGTTATAGCTGTTACATGTTCTTTGCTCTACAGTGTTATTTTGCCAGCATATTCCATGTGCTGACCCGATTCGGGCTGCAACGTATTATGTTGCAGACTTTTCAGACGAAGAGTAAGGTGCGCTAGGTCGTTGTTGAAAGATCGTGGATGTCGCCTAGAGGGGGGGGGGGTGAATAGGCGCTTTAAAATAATTATGGTTTAGGCTTGAACAAATGCGGAATAAACCTAGCGGTTAATTTGACAAGCACAAAACCTACAACAACTAGGCTCACCTATGTGCACCAACAACTTATGCTAAGCAAGATAAACAACTAAGTGATAGCAAGATATATGACAAGAAACAATATGGCTATCACAAAGTAAAGTGCATAAGTAAAGGGTTCGGGTAAGAGATAACCGAGGCACGCGGAGATGATGATGTATCCCGAAGTTCACACCCTTGCGGATGCTAATCTCCGTTTGGAGCGGTGTGGAGGCACAATGCTCCCCAAGAAGCCACTAGGGCCACCGTAATCTCCTCACGCCCTCGCACAATGCAAGATGCCGTGATTCCACTAAGGGACCCTTGAGGGCGGTCACCGAACCCGTACAAATGGCAACCCTTGGGGGCGGTCACCGAACCCGTACACTTTGGCAACCCTTGGGGGCGGTCACCGGTACCCGTCAAATTGCTCGAGGCGATCTCCACATCCTAATTGGAGACCCCGACGCTTGCCCGGAGCTTTACACCACAATGATTGAGCTCCGAACACCACCAACCGTCTAGGGCGCCCAAGCACCCAAGAGGAACAAGCTCAAGGGCACCAAGCACCCAAGAGTAATAAGCTGCTCAACTTGTAACTTCCACGTATCACCGTGGAGAACTCAAACCGATGCACCAAATGCAATGGAAAGGGCACACGGAGTGCCCAAGTCCTTCTCTCTCAAATCCCACCGAAGCAACTAATGCTAGGGAGGAAAAAGAGAGGAAGAACAAGAAGGAGAACACCAAGAACTCCAAGATCTAGATCCAAGGGGTTCCCCTCACAAAGAGGAGAAAGTGATTGGTGGAAATGTGGATCTAGATCTCCTCTCTCTTTTCCCTCAAAAACTAGCAAGAATCCATGGAGGGATTGAGAGTTAGCAAGCTCGAAGAAGGTCAACAATGGGGGAAGAACACGAGCTCAACGGATAAGGTAGAATGGGGAAGAAGACCCCCTTATATAGTGGGGGGAACAATCCAACCGTTACCCCCAAAACAGCCCCGCAGAGGGCGGTACTACCGCAGGAGGCAGCGGTACTACCGCTCCCCCGGGCGGTACTACCGTGGAGTCTGGAGGGCAGGAGAGTGACAGACCCGAGTGGTAGTGCCGCGGTGGTTGGGCGGTACTACCGCTCGTGAGCGGTACTGCCGCCCTACTGCCGCTGCGAAGTACCGCACTATCCGACACGAAAAATGACCCCTCGAGTCGACGCGGTAGGGGCCTGGTACCGTAGCGGTACTACTGCTGAGGACCCACCAGCGGTACTACCGCTGCGGAGCGGTACTACCGCTTGTGACCCCTAAGCGGTACTACCGCTGGGTACCGCGGTACTGCTGGGACCATCCTAAAGCCACTTCTACGAAAACAAGTATACTCCACGGGAAACCAAAACTGCCATAACTTCTGCATATGAGCTCCGAATTGAGCAAACTCAAGCTTGTTGGATACAAGACGACGAGTAGCATCAAAACAGCGAAGAATCGGCATACCGCCGCTTGTGACCCCTAACAGTGTTGGGGAGACTATCATTTGAAGCACAAGAGATAGCGGTACTGCCGCTTGTGACCCCTAACAGTGTTGGGGAGACTATCATTTGAAGCACAAGAGAAAGGAGTTCATCATCAACACACCATCTATTACCTTTTGGAGAGTGGTGTCTCCTAGATTGGTTAGGTGTCACTTGGGAGCCTCCGTCAAGATTGTGGAGTTGAACCAAGGAGTTTGTACGGGCAAGGAGATCGCCTACTTCGTGAAGATCTACCCTAGTGAGGCAAGTCTTTCGTGGGCGATGGCCATGGTGCGATAGACAAGGTTGCTTCTTCGTGGACCCTTCATGGGTGGAGCCCTCCGTGGAGTCGTGCAACCGTTACCCTTCGTGGGTTGAAGTCTCCATCAACGTGGATGTACGATAGCACCACCTATCGGAACCACGCCAAAAATATCCGTGTCTACATTGCGTTTGCTCCCTCCAAACTCCTCCCTTTACCTTCATGTGCAATGTTTTACATTCCGCTGCTATACTCTTAGACTTGCATGTGTAGGTTGATTGCTTGACTTGTGCTAAGTTGTTAAAATCTGCCAAGAGTTAAAATTGGGAAAAGGCTAGATTTTTATTTGGTCAAGTAGTCTAACCACCCCCCTCTAGACATACTTTCGATACTACAGTGGTTATAGCTGGCAATCGAGGTGGGCTGCGATAAAAACACAAACAAGTATTTGATCAGTTAAAAATCTAGTCTGACAATGGGAGGATTTGAATGACCATCACCCATAAGTTTCCTTACCTTGATTCCAGCACCGAAGAGGTAGTCGACTAGGACGGACTTCATCTTGGTTTGCCCACGCTTGAAGTCATCACCACCAATCAATGAGTTCTTCATGGCCATCTCGATCAACCCTATGCATGAATGCACAAAACCGAGGAATCTAGACATCATTTAAGTCAAGAAATGAAAAAACACATACATCTCTATGTTCAGGTCAAGAGAATGCTAAGTATGTGTGCACCTGGCACACAAGTTGCAGAGCATGGTGTGCCCCCTGATACGTCTTCAACGTATCTATAATTTTTTATTGTTCCATGCTATTATAGTATCAATCTGGGATGTTTTATATGTAATATTATCATTTTTTTGGGACTAACCTATTAACTTAGTGCCAAGTGCCAGTTGCTGTTTTTGGTTTTTCAGGAAATCGGTATCAAATGAAGTCCAACTGCCACGAAACTTTTTGACAATTTTTTTCTGGACAAAAGAGACCCTAGAAGCTTCGGGAGGAGACCATACGTGCAACGAGAAGGCCACAAGGCACTTGGGCACGCCAGGGGAGGGGCGGGGGGGGGGGGGGGTGGTAGGCGCGCCCAAGTACCTTGTGGGCCCACCGTGACTTCATTTGACCTAATTCCACCTCTATAAATTCTCTAAAATCAGGAAACCAACAAAGAGCCACCCAAAATACTTTTTCCGCTGCCGCAAGTTTCTGTTCTTCAGAGATCCCATCTGGAGGCCTTTTCCAGTACTCTGCCGGAGGGGGAATCGATCACAGAGGGCCTCTACATCAACCTTGCTGCCCTTCCGATGATGTGCGAGTAGTTTACCACAGGCCTACAGGTCCATAGCTAGTAGCTAGATGGCTTCTTCTCTCTCTTTGACTTTAATATAATGTTCTCCTCAATGTTCTTGGAGATTTATTCGGTGTAATCTTCTTTTGCGGTGTGTTTGTTGGGATCCGATGAATTGTGGGTTTTTGATCAGATTATCTATGAATATTATTTGAGTCTTCTCTGAACTCTTTTATGCATGATTATTATAGTTTTGTATTTCTCTCCAGTCTATCCGTTTGGTTTGGCCAACTAGATTGATTTATCTTGCAATGTGCGAGGTGCTTTGTAATGGGTTCAATCTTGCGGTGCTCTATATCCCATTGACAGAAAGGGACAAGACACATATTTGTATTGTTGCTATTAGGGGGAAAACGATGGGGATTATTCATATTGATTGTATTTAATTTGTCTACATCATGTCATCTTGCTTAAGGCGTTACTCCGTTCTTTCTGAACTTAATACTCTAGATGCATGCTGGATTCGGTCGATGTGTGGAGTAATAGTAGTAGATGCACGCAGGAGTCGGTCTTCTTGTCTCGGACGTGATGCCTATATACATGATTATTGCCTTGGATATTGTCATAACTATGTGCTTTTCTATCAATTGCCCAACAGTAATTTGTTTACCCACGGTATGCTTTTTGTTCGAGAGAGAAGCCTCTAGTGAAAACTATGCCCCCCGGGTCTATCTTTATCATATATTAAAATCCAAAAATACCTTGCTACAATTTATTTACCGTTATTTTATTTTATTTTGTGTTTGTGTTTACCTATCTATCACTACAAGATTCCTTGCAATTAACCGCCAAGGGATTAACAACCCCTTGTTTGCGTGTGGTGCAAATATTTGTTGTTTTGCATATAGGTGCTATTCACGAGGTCTTGCATGGTTCTCCTACTAGATTGGTAAGCTTGGTTCTTAACTGAGGGAAATACTTATCTCTACTGTACTTCATCAACCTCTCCTCTTCGAGGAAATCCGAACGTAGCTCGCAAGTAGCAGGAAGAATTTCTGGCGTCGTTGCCGAGGAGACATCACCAAAACCTATCAAGTACCATCGCATAAACTTTCATATCCTTGCATTTACTTTCATTTGCCATTTTTATCTCATTTTCCTCTCCCCCAGTTCTAATTTTTTTCTTCAGAAAAACACAAAAATATTTTTGTTTGCCTTTTTGATTGCTTGCTTGAAGTTGCTATCATGTTTGAATTTGAGAAAATTATTATTGGAAGTGCTAGTGAAGATAGCACTAGTGAAACTCTTGAAGAAAAAAATTGAATCTTGTGTTCTTGAGCATGATCCTCTGGAAACTAAAGCTCCTGATGACCCACAAGTATAGGGGATCAATCTAGTCCTTTCGATAAGTAAGAGTGTCGAACCCAACGAGGAGCAAAAGGAAATGACAAGCGGTTTTCAGCAAGGTATTCTCTGTAAGGACTGAAATTATTGGTAGCAAATAGTTTGGTAGCAAGATAATTCATAACGGGTAACAAGTAACAACTGTAGCAAACATGCAGCAAGGTGGCCCAATCCTTTTTATAGCAAAGGACAAGCCTGAACAAACTCTTATATAAAGCAAAGCGCTCCCGAGGACACATGGGAATTATCGTCAAGTTAGTTTTCATCATGTTCATATGATCTGCGTTCGTTACTTTGAATAATTTGATATGTGTGTGGACCGACACTTGGGTGTTGTCCTTACTTGGACAAGCCTCCCACTTATGGTTAATCCCTCTCCCAAGCATCCACAACTACGAAAGAAGAACTAAGATAAATTAAACATATGGATCCAAATCAGCCCCTTATGAAGCAACGCATAAAGTAGGGTTTAAACTTCTGTCACTCTAGCAACCCATCATCTACTTGCTACTTCCTAGTGCCTTCCCCTAGGCCCAAATCATGGTGAAATGTCATGTAGTCGACATTCACATAACACCACTAGAGCTAAGACAACATACATCTCATCAAAATATCGAACACATACCAAATATTTTTTCACATGATTACTTATAACAAGGCTTCTCCCATGTCCTTAGGAACAAAACTAACTACTCACAAAGCATGTTCATGTTCATGATCAGAGGGGTATTGAATATCATTAAGGATCTGAACATATGATCTTCCACCAAATAAACCAACTAGCATCAAGTACAAGGAGTAGTCAACACTACTAGCAACCCACACGTACCAATCTGAGGTTTTGAGACAAAGATTGAATACAAGAGATGAACTAGGGGGTCTGAGAGGAGATGGTGCTGGTGAAGATGTTGATGAAGATTGGTCCTCCCACGACGAGGGGATCGTTGGTGATGACAATGGCTTCGATTTCCCCCTCCCGAAGGGAAGTTTCCCCGACGGAATCGCTCCGCCGGAGACCTAGATTGCTTCTGCCCAAGTTCCACCTCGAGACGGTGACGCTTCATCCCGAAAGTCTTGTCTCTATTTTTTCTAGGTCAAACCCTTCATATAGCATAAGATGGGCACCAGAGGATGGCCAGGGGGCACACAAGCTCAGGGGGGCGCCCTGGGGGTAGGGCGCACCCCCCAGGCTTGTGGCCACATGGTGGGTCACCTCCTAGTATTTCTTTGCCCAATATTTTTATATAGTCCAAAATAATTGTTCGTAAAGTTTCAGGACATTTGGAGTTGTGCAGAATAGGGATCTTAAATTTGCTCCTTTACGGTCCAAAATTGCAGTTGCCGACATTCTCCCTCTTCACGTGAATCTTGCAAAATGAGAGAGAAAAGGCATGAATTATATCATAAAGCACTACTACAGGATGCTGCTGACGTGACACTACGATCAGAGACCCTTCGACGAAACTGTGTGCGATGCAATAATCGCAAACGGTGGTGTAAAAAACTCGTCAAAAAGGTGCAAAACGTTTGCGATGGAGGATGCATCAAACACGATTCAGATTTTAGTTGCTTGTGCGATGCGGGGCATATGGTTCAGTTCAATCAACCATTTGCGATGAGGAGGAACAAAAGAAACGGGCAGCCAGATGAAGGTGTGTGCGATGTACAACATACGGTTCACTCGGATGAACTATTTGTGATTAGATAACACAAAAGAAATGGTCGGCCAGATCAAGGTGTGTGCGATGTACAGCATACGGTTCACTCGGATGAACTATTTGTGATTAGGCAACACAAAAGAAATGATCAGCCAGATCAAGGTGTGTGTGATATACGACATGCGGTTCACTCGGATGACTTATTTGTGTTGAGACAAGAGAACAAAAACGGTTCAATATAACAAATGCCATAAATACTGCAAGGTTCAAATTCAAAGATTACAACGTCCAAATTCAAACATTGCAAGCATCGTCATTTCTGCAAAGGGATCATCCGCTGACAAGTCATGTTTGGGTTTGACACAGTGACTTCCAATTGCTCCGGCATATGCTCTTCCAATACGAAGTTTAGCTTTTTTGGAGGTTCTTCCATTCCGCAATACCTTCCAACTTTGATAATCATACCATTCATCTTTCCTAATTAAATGCGTGTTCAACCTCAGTACCCTCAGCACCTTTGCTCTGGCAAGAAAGAACCTGGTGAGTATAATCTCCGGTAAGGTCCCTCGGTAGGAGTTCAAAGTAAAATTTGAGAGATGCAGATCCAGGCATTCGATGTGATTGTCTTTATAAACATTATCCACCTACGGGTCTATTATTATCTGCAAAAGAAGAGAACGTGTTAGTGCCTACATGCAGTTTTGAGCACTGCTACACGCCCATTTGGTTTGCAGGATTTGTAAAATGCACCAACGTGCCATCTTCGATCTGACATGATTAACATGGGCATTTGATTACAATCTAGAAACATGTAGCCTTCTTCACAAGAGGTTGGATTGGATGAAAAATTCCCTAAGAAAACTAGTACAGATGAATCCAAAGGAGAAATGCTTATGGACAATTGTAACCATATGAATGAAGCAACCAGTATGGGGTGGGGGGTGTATGTCCTAAAATCTTCCAAAATTCCTTCAGAAATCATAGTGCATTGTCATTGTAAAATTGGGAAAAGGTGCAAAAAATTGAACTCCCTTATGGTTAACATTTAATAGGAAACGAACATCACCTCGATATACAGCTTCTTCAGGCACGGAAAGCATATCAGGCAACTGACAACTTGGTCCAGGTTGGGGCCGACACATTCTAGTGCCAAGACCTTCACTGTGCCCAGAATCTGGGTGAAGCTTTGCTGGATGACAGACGAACATATATCTTCAAAACTAGAAATAACGCTGATATCAAGAAGGAGAGGTATATGGCAACTGTTGTACCTGAAAGGTGTAGTATTTGACAGACGAGTAGCCCACCACTTTCAATTTCGGCGCAGAAATGACATTGATTCTAGTTGGACCTTGTTGATCAACTACAAGTAATCTCTCAAGTGAAGGTGTGTCCTCAATGACCATATTGTGGTCCACCTTTTGTGATCTCTCGTTGCTGCACCAGCAACACACATAAATAGTCCGGAGAGTCCTGGAGGTGATGTGCAAGGTACTTGACCAATTCATCGCCTAAAGACGAAGGAACTCGAGTGCTGTACAGCCACGCAGCAGGCGCTCCATGTCATCCTTTGGGATGCAGACGGCGACGAGCTCGAGGTGCTTTAGTAGTGGTCGGAAAAGAGCAGGAGCGTCATTAAGGGGGGATGGTAGTTCATGAACTTGGCGAGGCGGAGCTCGGGCGCGAAGCAGAGCGCGGACGTTTGCAGCAAGCGCATATGTGTAGCGACCAGACCTCAAATGGCCTGTGCTGCTGTGCACCAGTGTCATCCCTGGATCAGTAATGCTGACACACACAGTACAAATGGAGGATTTATAACAGAGTAGCAATCACACACTTATTACATCGAATATCTCCGAAGAGATTAAGTATGATAAACATGGCTTAAGGCCATCTAATAACGATAACAGCGGAAGACTTGGAAGATAAGTGAGTCCATCAACTCCAGCGGCATCACTGAGTATAAGACCACGACCTAAGGCACCTTACTCGTCGTCTGAAACGTCTGCAACATGAAACGTTGCAGCCCGAAACGGGTCAGCACATAGAATATGCTGGCAAAGTAACACATAGAGAGCAATGAACAATAATAATGCTATACTATATGCATATATGGCTGGTGGAAAGGCTCTATGGTTACAGTTTTGCGAAAAGCCAATTTTATCCTACTGCAAAGGAATAACTTTTATTTAACTATCACGGTGGTTGAAACATAGAGAAGGTACCTCCAACTCAATCCCAATTAAGTAACATCATTAACCCAACAAAATTAATTATAAGTATCACGGTGATGAGATTCAAATGATAATCCAGATACTAGATACTCAAGTTGTCCATAACCGGGGACACGGCTAATCATGATCAGTTTGTACACTCTGCAGAGGTTTGTGCACTTTTCCCCACAAGACTCGATCGCCTCCGCTTGATTCTCGCACTGCATGATGTTTGAGAAACGGATGACCGAGACACAGTCTTTCAGAAACAATCACTCTTTACTCTGGGTGGACCGGTACACCTACTTTCCCCTACATCTGCTAGTCCACCTCTTCAAGAGATCCTGTAACCTACTCAGCTATGCTAGAGCCCATAATAGCTTGTGGCTGCACACGGAAGTTTCTAGCATGAATAATCTTATGATCCCTTTGAGCCTGGGTGGCGGACCTTATACATACAGACAACACTGGGTTCTCCAGGTGCCTCAATCCACCCAGATGTGAGTTTTAGTTGCCACCTTAAGTTGAACCATTATTAAGCATCTCACATCTGTCATGAAAATCACTCAAACCCAATCCACGTCTACGAGCATAGCATGGCAATATAATAGCGACGTAGAAGTAACTCCCAAGGGTTTGATATAGTAAAGCAGGTAATAGGTACTACCTCAACTACTTCCCAGATACCCACAAGTTTTTTAGATCCTAATCATGCAATGTGCTTGGAGAAAAAGATCTAATGCAATAAAACTGGGTATGAACGGAATATGATCAAAGTGTTACTTGCCTTGCTGATGATCCGCAAAACCTAGCGAGTCGAAGTAACAAGCGGCACACTCCGGCTACTCTATCGCAAACAAACAAGCATACAATCAGTACTCAACTAATGCACAGGTAAAACTCGAATGAAAGATCCAACCAGAAATTTCAACTTAAGAACTCCGGTTTGCAAAAAGAATCAACTCGAAAGAAGCAACGAAGGTCAAACGGCGAAAGAAAGAAACTTCGTTTGCTAATCTGGATCTAGGTCAAATTTTACTGTAGCAAAACTTGTTTGAGTAGGTTAAACGGAAAGAGAATTTCGAGACGAAACTCTAGGCGCTTGAATCGCCTGATTCCGATAAACGAGCGAGAAGTTAAACAGATTCGAAGATTCGATCAGAAATCGGATGTGAGAAAATAACGAGAAAATCCGACGAAAAAGAAAAACGGACGAACGGTTAAATAACGGACGTTCGTTAACAGAGAAAAACCGACGAACGCGTTCGTTAAAACGAACGGTTCGGTGAACGCTCGCGAAATAAGAAAACCGAAAAAACCGATCTAGGTTTTTTTTTTTAAAACGAAGGTTTTTTTTTCTTCAGAAAACCGGTCAACGACGGGGATAAACGACCGGCGGCAGTACCTCGTCGGGCGGGCTCCGGCGAGGGGCTCCGGCTGGGCGGGGCTCGGCGGCGGGGTCGGGGCTCGGGGAGGCGG